>NW_024609884.1:103818197-104089568 GCF_016920785.2 Ixodes scapularis | reverse complement strand
AAAATAGTCGCGCGCGCCTTATCGCCGTTCGCGCACGCCTTATCAGCGCTCGCGCGCGCCTTATTTCTTATCAGGTGGTTTTTGCACTTGTTTCAATAGTAAAACCGCAAATGAAGTGTCAGAACCACCTCATACATGATACACACGTAGCGCTCCCCGCATGCGTTTCACGGTGAAAATAGCGGTTGTATAAGCTGCCGCGACAACGGCAGAGTACGAAGTGTAAAGTGACGTCACTAGCCCCGCTAACAACGCGAAGCACGTAGCGCTCCCCTCATGCGTTTCCTATTAAAAATTGCGGTTGCATAAGCTGCCGTGGCAACGACAGCCGTACGAAGTCTTTCATATATAAAAAAAAGCTTTGGTAGAGTGCATTTACTTTTCTTTTGTCAATCATTTGATATGAACCTTTTGCAGTTTCCAAACGTGAACTGCCGCTTGCGCCCCAAGCGACTACCGGTGCTCAATCGGCCCGAAACAAAGTCCTGTTTGAAATATGTACGCCTTCAATGAAAAGGATCAAGAGCTGTCAAGGGCAATTTCAACGTGCTTTGAAAACGAGCACAGGACAGAGATGGGTGCTTGGTGCATCCCGCTTCTTCCGGATTTACTAATTGGAACAATTACCGAAAGTTTCCAGGTTACTGAAAAAAACACTAGTCTTAACTGAGTTAATAAATACTGCGCGTAGTATTGGAGTACATATTTCATAGTACGTTTTGATTATGGCTGATGGTAGTACTTGCTGTCCAGTTGACAGCTGCGGCTTCATTTTTTTTTAATAGAGTGCAGAATAGCGTCTTCATCAGTCATGATCGACTTCAGCGTATTTCAAAGCTGCGTGCGGGGACGAACATTGCAGGAGGAATTTGCGTTATCGCTGTAGACGAATTTGAAATGATCGGCAAAAATATCAGACTATTTTTTTAAACAACAATTATCTAGAGTAGCACCCTTTGGTCTGTTCAATTTCCCGGGACGTGAACCCACGTACTGTCAAAATTACTTAGGATTACCAATTAAGTCCACCTCAAACGTTACCCAATGTGTCTAAAAAATCCTGATATAAAATTTGCTTTCATTTTTCTTTTTTTGAAGCGTTTCATTTGAATTTTCCAGTTTAGGCGGCCGCGTTTCTTAAACTTTCGATGCAGAAAAGATTTTTTTCTTTAATGCCGTCCTTAAATGTGGAGAGAAGCATTAAGGAAATTTAGGCCTACGATTTGTCTTCAGGGCAATGTAGGCGTCCATACAACCTGAATTATTTTAGTAAATTAGGCGACCTCATCGTCAACATCGTGCCACCATGAAATTAGTTCCAGTGAACTTTCGAAAAATGCTCATACAGACCAGCATAGTCCCCCTTCAGCAAAGTTGTATACCTTGAACATAATTAAAATCATGAAGGTTGGTGCTGTTTAAGCTAGACAAAAAAAAGGTAGAGTTACTTCTAGTGCGGGACGTTACTTATCTATAGGTCAAACTGATACTTTACACTGAGTATCAGTTTCCATTATCCTTGTTTGGGAGGCACAAACCGAGAACGTTATTTTTATGATAATAGATCGAATTTCGTTGTGTTAAACCATAAAAAGTTGGAAATACAGTAAGAAGACTTCATTGAATAAAACGGTATCAAACTTAACTGACCAACCCCGAATTTTAGCTGGATCTATTGAAAATGACCTGTACAAAGTAGAAATCAAAGTGGCGAAATTGATCAGATCAAAAATACACTGGTCAAACTAGAAAAATAAGTTTTCAAACTGTCGGCTTAATTGTCGAAACTTAAAGCTGAACAGGTCAAAGTGGTAGCTGAACTGGCTTCACTGTTCCAAAATATTAAAGCTGGTAGCTGTGCTGGTTATAATCGGCATTTGAAATTTTCTAAGTCATAACTAAAACGATCAAGCATTCAATCAAGCAGTGTTTATTGCAGAGTTCAGAAAGAACCACAATACATCACGTGGCATGTTTCAATAATAATAAGTATAATAATAATAATAATAATAAATCAGTCAATCAATCAATCAATTATATTGGGCGTCCAGGAACAACCGTTTGGTCTTGGTGCTGGCACACCGGAGATTCAAGCACTTAAAAAACAAGGATCAAACTCACATTACAAGGTAAAACATGAAAATTATAACTTGACAAAGATACACAGAGATCAGAACTACCGGCACATAAAACTAGCAGGTATATATTTATAATAGGAAGTCCATACGTTCGTGCGCCGTGAAGATGAATGTATGTGGTCTGGATTGTACATCACGCAGAGAAAAGAAATACGGAATTATAAACTGACTATGTTTCTTGCCAACATTAGTGGTAATGTAGCCCTCCTACCATTTGTAATCATTATCGGGCCGTTCAAAAGGGTAGTGATATGTCACCTTCATGAGCCGCAAGAGTAAAACAACGTATCTACAAAGTCACAAGAAATAATAAAAATTTGTGCGCGATTCACTATAATATCTGAGTCCGCTTCAGCTCTGCCATAATTGAAAAAGATTTTTGATTGTGTGATCGAAAATTTTTCGGCCGGAGTCAGGTATGTCCAGTTTATCAGCGTAACCGTTGTAACAATTCAATAACCTGGGAATTGGGCACAACTTGCTAAATTCTCTAGTTGTATAAAAATGTGAAATGAGTCTCGTAGGTACTCTTGGAATCATGATATCCACTTTAGATAAGCGACTTGGAAGTCAATTAGGTTGTTCGGGCCTAATTGACTTAATAATAATAATATTAATAATAAGAAGAAGAATCAATCAGTGTTTATTAGTAGAGCCCAGCGCGGACAACGCGGAAAACCCTTGCTGGCGCCAATCCCACCGCTCGAGAACATCGAATTCAGTATTCTTGATCTACTTCTAGGCGAAGAAGCAACTTGCAAGTTTCTTCTACTTTCTTGTGGCTTGTACATTTTGGGTTTTCTTTGTCCAAAGAACCCTTCCCACTCTTTCCCTGCTAAACAAGAAGACGCTTTCCCGAGACGACTGATGCTCATGCATTGTTTACTGTGTCTAGAGACAGCATTTTTGAAGAGATAGAACGTTCTAAAGTGAAATTTGGTGAGTATCAGATCCTCCAGATTCTTCGTGACGTAAAGAAAAAAGTTCTCCCCGATTGACAGCTTTTATCTAAAAAAGCAGTTTTATCCCGCAATGCATTCAATGATACACTTCATAGTACCACTCCCACTGTGCGGTCGCGCACGTTTATGGGCCGCCTCGGCACAAATGTAGATTCGGACTCGCGCATATCCGTATCCGTTCCGTAACCCTGATATCCGTATCCGATTCGCAATCCGACAATTATGATTCGTTTTATCTGTCAGTTTACTGCGTATATCCGCGGATGATGCGCGGGTAATTCGCGTATATGCAGAGCTCTCTTTATTAGTGTCCAGGAACAACGAATTGGTCTTCGTGCTGGCAGTTCAATAAAACGCGCAAACACACACGCTTGAGCGCGCACTCACACAAACGCGCGCGTACTCACGTATGCACACGCGCACACGGCACGCACACACAAGCATAGACGCAATCGCGCGCACATACGCACAAGCGCATACATGCACGCGGACACATTCA
Organism: Ixodes scapularis; assembly: GCF_016920785.2. Classification (NCBI taxonomy): domain Eukaryota; kingdom Metazoa; phylum Arthropoda; class Arachnida; order Ixodida; family Ixodidae; genus Ixodes; species Ixodes scapularis. The sequence goes on along the minus strand of NW_024609884.1, from coordinate 104,085,969 downwards.
AACGCGCGCACATATGCACACGCATGCATGAACACACACGCACAAAAGCAGGCAAATACGACGAAAGAAACCTAGACTCGAGTAGTTTCGGTTTTACAGAGAAAAAATCCAAAGAATCCCAAATTTTAAATAAAAAGTTTGATGAACTTTTTTTCTAGATTATCCATTTAGCGACATTAGTATTCTTATTATAATAGTGGTTTGCAATAAAACTAGTTTCTCAATTGCTTTTAAAATTGCTCCACTATCAATCGGATTCATCCGATGAAAATGCGTTAGCATTGGTTCTTCCTCACGGCCTTCTCAGTAATTTCCATTCGTTTAGGACCCCTTGCCCCTCATTCATCCCCGCTTTCATGTCATTCGTTACCCCTTTGCTTTAGTTTATGACACCGTTGGAATTGTTTATGACCCGTTTTTAATCTCTTTTCAGCCCCTTTTTCACCCGTGAAAACGACAACAGTTATCGCCGTAGCTTCAACTGAGCTGGAGCGCATTCAAAAGCAGCACGGCGCCTGCTTGCCTCTGGCTCCGCGCCAGTTGGGCGACGCTCGTATTGGTCCGAAGCGCTGACGTCAGCACTCTCTCCTTCACGCCACTGTGGTGAGAAATGGAATCTAGGATACCTCCTCAATACCCCACTCTCCTTGCCACGTCATGCATGGCACTGACAAACGGGCAGACGGACTGACACTGGCGGGTTTTCGTGAAAGCATGCGTTATAATGCTGACGCATTAAAAAAAAAAACTTCCTGTGTTATCAAGTTATTGTCTTGCATTCCTTGGCACTCGAGACTTAGAGACTGGGTCTAAAATGTATTCCGCGCTAAAAATGTTCGATCTACAAATTGTCTTTTACGAAACAACTTTCTACAGCTTTAGGAAGAAAAAATGAACCGAAAATCGCTGCTCCCGCAACGCTGATTTTTGAAGAAATGCCTCAAAATTTCATGCAGAGGTTATCTATAACAAAGCATAGTGAGTGCTGCCTGTCAGTACTTTTACACAGTGTGAACATTCCTGAAACCCCTCTTCTCTCTGGTGTAAGATGAGTTTACATAGTATGCGTATAAATGGCGCGCGCGCGATGTGCGTAAAACGACGAAGCCATGTCGTTGAGCGAATTTATTCACCGCGAACGTACGTTTCATCCTGCCGCGCATAGACTGTGCACATAACACGCCTGTGCAACGTGAAGTACGTCACATATGCCGCCGTTTGAATGTTATGTACGTGGCGACTGAAGATCAAATATATTGTGGCGCCGCTGCCCGACGTGGTTTCGTTAGTGCCTGTGCACAGCGCCAGTCCGTACTGAAACCGCATGTGCTCTAGCAGCCCCTGGTTGTGACTTCCCTAACGAGAACGCTCAAGTTCCAAACCACGATGAGCGGCATTGTATGGTGTCTATGCCAGCTGGACTGACACAAATGCGTTTTGCAAACTAACGGAACAGCAGCCCGTGAGCGTCCACAGGTATCCAAAACCGGTGGCTGGAGCTTCCGAGGGCGTCCAAAGCGCGCACCCGCATCCCACCCGCCATCTGTTGGCAACTGCAGAAGGTGTTTCCTAGCCAGTTTTTACAGCCAGTGAGAGAGTGGCACCATCCTGTGGCGACGTTAAGAATTTTGGATAGTCCACACCGTCCAAGGTCACTGCATGTACTACGGCACGAATGTTAACGCATTAAAAATCACCCCTCATTAACGCAGCGGAAGCTACGGTCTCGCCCTTTCTCCTATCATGCCGGACCAAATGACATCAGTGCAAGCGATATCACATTGTAGAAAATCACATCTTGTGGTGGTTTTGTTATGCGCTCCTTGGACGCAACGTTTTTGCTAGGCGGCGAAGTTGACCTATATGCGGAGTTGACGTTAAACAAATATGTTAGTAGATTACCCAAATCTGCATTCGGAAATGGCTGAACTTTAAATAGGAAAGCACGAGTAGGCACAAAGAAGCCCTGTCTTACCACTCTCGTGGTTGTCTTTTTTTACTCTTTCCCCGATACTAAGAAGCGCATTCAGAAAGGCTAGCAAGCATAGGAGTATTCTTTGGGGGGGCACCTTGAAAGAGCTCGTCCTGCTCCTAGATCAGGGAGTTTGAAGGAACCGAGGGTATGCGATGGGCCCTCCGCAACTGCCAATGGGCTACCGCAGAAGACTCGCACATGCCCAATTCGTGTACCGGAAGATCCATCGTCACCTTTTGGATGCGCAAAAACGGTTCGCTCAAACTCTCGAATGGTACCTGCCTTGCCGTTACAATCTTCGAAGAACGGGTGGGGCCCACCCTCCGCGGCGTACCCGAGAGTGCAAGACTAGCGAAAGAAACTGACTTACTTGCCGAAACCAAGTCAAACAGAAAAAAAACAGCTGCTGCCTTCTTCTGGTGAGTACTCCTAGTTTCCTTCCACTTGTTATTTTGTTTGCGTTAAGATCCAACATCTTTGGTCCTGGTTCCTGGTTTGTTTCCTAGTCTGGTTTCTGTAGCTGAACGATTCATCTTTGCAATCACTCAACATTGCGTTGGGGGTGCGTTCATGACTAATGCGGTAAAAAAAAATAATTCCCACGGCAAATGTTTTAAGCATTCAAATTGTATTTTAAATTATCAGTACAAGTAACTCAGAAATTTAATTAGGATGGAGTAACATTTACCGTCGGTCAAAAGCATATGCAGGATATTAAATTGCAACCACAAGTATTTGAAATACAGTATCTTGAGTAGAGTGTTTGAGACAGGGACGAGTCTATCCAAGAGTAAATAAGAATATGTGCAAAGATAGCATCTGCACAGAAACACATGCAAACCAGTATGTAGAACCTTGGTAGTCTACGAAATAGAAACGACAAGTGGGCGAGCCTAGAAAGGGCAAACAGGTATGGGCAATAATAAATGAGCGCGAGAGCACGAACATTCCCTAAAGCGGTCTCCTTCGGATACTTGGCCGTCCACTGCGTACGTGTATCTGCGATCCTGTGCTAGATAAAACACAGAGCATGGGCAGGTGTAAAACCAAAACAGAGGGGAACGTTTTGAGGCATTTAAAATCAGCGTAAAGGGAGCTCACGGGTACCTCATGGCGTAGTGAATTAATTTATCAAAGAAGGAATTCAGATTAATTTCGAGTGGGGTATAATCAAGTGCGTATTTATAAATTTGTGTTTTCCAAATACACTTAAGTTGTCACTGCCGTTCCGCGCGTTCATTCCTACTTCTTTGTTCTTGTGTTATTACCCTTTTACAGCGAAGTGCTGTATATGAGTCACAGGTCGGAGTTTTGGAATTTCTTCGTGTCGTCGTCCTCAAGGCAAAGAAACCTACAGCGATTAAAGCGAAAAGTGCATATCACGCATAGAACATACAGCGCAACATTAGTTTGAATAACGAACAAACACAAAACAAGTATCTGAACCACATAATTGATGATAAGGCGCTCCTGATAACAATGTGAAGCACGTAGCACACACCGCATACGTTTCACGGTAAAGATTACTGTTGCGCAAGCTGCCGTGGCGACAGCAGCTTGCGACGTGAGGAAGTGACGTCACTAGGTTTTCATATATAAACGGTTTCGGTACAGTACATTTCCCTTCATTTCATCAATCATATAATATCGACCGTTTTGCTGTTTACAAACAACTGCCTCCTGCGTCCCGCGCAACTTCCGGTCGCTCCGTTTTTCCTAGCCTGTCGAGCTTGTTTATGTCACCAGTGCTAGAAAGCATAAATGCTACACGTACATCTAAGTTGGAGATTCAACCAGGGTCCTCGGCTGGACAATTTAACGCCTTGGATGAGGCAAGTTGCTTTACAAGAATATTCGAACATTTTTAACAGATCTCGCTCTTCTTCGTTCTTTTGGCGTTCACCTGGAGAATTGGTGGTTAAACGTTTCATCGACATTTTACGAAGCGGTGTTCGGGTTGGCTTTGTTCAATCTTTTTCTGAACCGGACTGGGACGTCCAAGGACGTGAGCACCGCCTGGAGGCGTTTCCATGAAAAGGGTAAGCAATCGTTGCAGGTGATACCACAACGTCGCTGGCCAACCGCCTTCACAGCGAAGATTGGTGCCCCGGCGTTTGACGTAACTCTGTTCATTATGACCTTAGCCCATTTGCAGTATCCACGGGAATTATAAAAAGGCACTCGGTGATTCCGTGAGGATTAACTCAAGTCGTCAGTTAAAAGAAATTAGTAGACAATGCACTAATTTATATATCTTGGGCTGACATGCGGTGCTTGAAGTAAGGTGTGCCTTTTTGTCTGGAACATTTTTTTGTTTGGTCTGAGTTGGGAAAGCTAACTTTTTGCCGACTGATTATTTGTGGTTCCGACATTTTGGACATGCTTAATTTTAAAGACATTTCAACGGAACTGTCAGTCGCTTTATGCACATCGACTCAAATGTTTAAACAAGTTGTGCCCTAGAGGAGCAGCCCATGCGTGATTAGATGTGGACTAAAAGTGCCGTATCCCCCTCAACTAAGCATTGGAATGTTATGTTGTTTGCATTGGTTTGAGTCCCTATGTTCTTCTCTGTCTTAAAATCGGTGATCCTTTATCTCTCTATCAATGCCTAACTCCTTTAATATCCTCATAAAAATGTACACGACTGAATCCTCCCCAAAAACCTCGTGCGAATGACTGTTCATACTGAGTGAATGTCGCGGAATCAGTGCTAAAGCCGTCACACGATGCGACTCTCTTCGCAATGTTTAGTTACAACGTCCCTCAGGCTGCAAAATAAGCTTGGCAATTCTACCGTGTCCAGGTTGACAGAATGCAAATAAATCTTACAAGTCTTTATGAATTCACACATAGATAGTGCTTACTCCAGCGCCGTCGATCATATTTCGGCAGTGACAATTCAGGTTCTTGAACGGATTAGGTAGACCGGAAACATGTGAAAACTGAACTTGATTCGTTTCCTGCCACTTTTGGTGCGGCCCCAATCTTTACAACCCTGGAGAAATTAAATGAGGCTGCAAGTTTATATTCGTTTCTACCACAACAGCATAGCAATGCCTGGCCTGCCTGGCGTGCCTGGACACACACTAGACGAGAAGTGTACCCAAAGCGCTAGCACTGTGACTCGACAGAAGAGAGTCGATAGAAATAACAAAATACATGCAGGCGAGCTTCAACATTTTCAATACCCGACACCTAGGGAAATGAAACGGTGGACGATACATACAGAGGTGCCGAACCGAGCTTTGATGCTTGTTTCCCCTTCTTTCATAAGGACAACCAACGGCCTACCTTCTCACCCATGAAGACAGTCATCATTGCGACAACCACACACGATGTACACACTCAACAACAGCCCTTGCCCATTCACAACGTTGAAAGGCACAGAACCAGCCTACTGAGGCAACTCAGCCTAACACCGAGCTAAAGATGCAGATAGCTGAATATAGCTGAGTTGGTGCTGAAGCTAACTTCTCCACCAACTCAGCTAAGAAGATAGAATAAGCTGAAGATAGCTGAGTTGGTGAAGAGAGACCATAAAGGAACCTTCGGTTTGAATTTTATTAAGATATTGCTTGCGGGGCGGGGGGGGGGGGGGGGGGGGGGAGGGGGGGGGGGAGGGGGGGGGGGGGGGGAGGGCATTAAGAACACTAGCACACGAGATTATAGCGGTAAAATAAATTAAGTTATTCGTGAACTTTTTGAAAATAAGGCTGCAGTATACCTTCTTCTCTCCATCGTGAACCTTGTAGGATTTCCCTTGATGCTACCCACTTCAGAAAATGATACATTGCACTGCTTCAACAACACCTAATTTATTGATTGTTGCCGGCGTGCGCCGCGACCCCAAAAGCCTCGTGCATGCTTCTGCGCCGGCCTTTTATCAACAGGGGAGAGCCACTCGCATTGCCGATACGTTTCGGCATCTCGAAATAGAAACGTGAGAGACAATTCAACATGCGAGCAACCTAATCGAACACTATGGATTACCAGGTTTCCCACAAACTTCCTCTCTTCTTACCTTAATTCAGCCCCAGTGCTGAATTAAGGTAAGCTGAATCCACCTCATAAATTAGACACACCATGCTGGATAATTCTAAAACAATTAATACGTCTGCAATTCGTACGAGCTCTTGCTTGCTGTTGAGACGAGTAAGAAAGCAGACTCGGAGTTTTGTTGTGTGCGTCTGGTTTAGTTAACTCTGAAAAAAGACATTGTATTCCTTTTCTGATTTTAACTTTCGGGATTTTATGGTGTGACTATTGAGTAAAAGCTAGTCGCCCGCGCTCCCATTGCCCGGGGGCGCAGAAGTCCAGCACACGGGAGAAAGGGGGGGGGGGGGGGGGGGGGGCAGACCGGGTTATCCAGGGTTTGGCGCTGAGTGGGACCTCTTCTGGGCCCGGGAGCTTGCCAGGCACAGGACGGCTTGAGAGCTGCTTCAGGCGGCGGCGGTGGCCTTGTACTGGAGCTCGGCCAGGAGCGACTCGTGGATGCCGTGAGCATCGGTTTGTAGTACAAACGGACGGTTGAGGTCTGGGAGCTTTCAAGATGCTGTTTCGGCAATAGCTCTGGACAGATGGAGGAAAAGGAAAGCATTTTGCTCTGGCGCTCCCGTCCAACGCCACTTGACGCCTCTGCGCAGCAGTTCGTTTAGAAAGCGCGTCATCTCCGCAGTGTGGGGGATGAACTCGCGGAAAAACTTAACCATGCCCAGAAATTGCGGCAAACTTTGCATCATGTAGGGGAGAAACTTCGGTTATGGCCTTCAGCTTGTCCCTGTTAGGGCGAAGTACTCCACCCTCGATTACAAAACCATGCAAGTTATCTTAGATGTTGCCAGCTGCCTTTGTCCTAAATGAACTGCCAAACCTGCATTCCGCATGCGCTCGAGAATAGTTCGGAGGTGCTCTAGATGCTCTTCAAACGAGCGCGAGAGGACCACTACATCATTCATATGTGCCATGGTGTAATTGTGCCGTGCGTCTCCATTAGGCAAGACCAGATTTTCCTGGACGTCAGCGATCGCAATGCAAATAGCTTCAAGCACTTACTAAATTGATCCATGACAACCAACAAGCGCTGGTTGTCACGCGGACTGCCTGGGAAAGGACCCATGACGTCGACAGTAAGGCATTCCCATGGGAATCTACTCACAACTGGTTGCATGAGACAAGGGGGTTGACCTCCACGAGGTTTGGCTTTCTAACAAACCGGGCATGAGCGAGCGTACCTCACACGTCCTGATGAATGCCTGGCCAAGTAGTACTACGGCCACTACTCTGACGAGCCAGTGCAGTGTCAAGCAGTACCGAATGAACGACGTGCGAAGTCGGCAAGGTATCACGGCTCGAAATGGAGTATCGGTAAAGCCGCTCTGTTCGTCGTGAATCTGAGGTAAATATCATTAGAGCAGGTCTTCTTCGGCCAGCAAATACCAGTCGAAACCCCTGTCAGCGTCTTTGTTGTCACGTCGGTCAGATGCAGATAACCACTAAGAGACCCTGCGACAAAGTTCGTCGTTCTGCTGCGCTGCGTCTCGGCTGTTCAAAGTCCTCCTGCGAGAGCCAGCACCTCTCGCAACAACGACATTGGCATCCTCGTGCACATGCTCATCGCCGAATGGAGCGCGCGACAAAGCGTCTGTGACTCTGTTTAGTGAGCCTGGCTTGTGCACAAGGGTGTAGTCACATGTTTGAAGCGTAAGTGCCCAGCGTGCTAATCTTCATGACCGATTTGCCAGCCGCTGAAGCCAGGCAAAGGCGGCGTTATGGGACTGAATCACATCCGACTGGATCATAAAGCGCGATCCGTAAAAATATGAATTGAATTTGTGCAGGGTAAATGTGATGGCTAGGCACTCCAGCTCGCAAGCGTTGTAATTCCGTTCAGCTGATGTGAACGTATGGCTAGCAAACGCTACGGGTCGTAAGACACCATCTAAATCCTGCAGCAACAGGTAACCTAAACCGTAGCCGCTCGCATCAAGAAAACAGCATTCACGTGCTGCAGAGGCTTGTTTGAGTTTGTACGCATGCCTTTTGGCTTGAGTAAAGGCCCGTTCACACTTGCGACAGTCGCTGGAGCGACCAGCGACTAGCCACTGGTTTTTGGCCGCGGAGCGACCAAAACAGGTCGCTAGCGACCGTTTTCGGGCAGTCGCTCCCTGATCGATTTTCAAGTCGCAAGAACGAGTCGCTGGACGTCGGAGCCAATCACAGTCTCGTCGGAAGTGATGCGTGCGTTTGTTTACATATGGCACTGCTTCCCCCGGGAAATAGCGACGCGCGCACGGCTGCGGTAACTGGCATAGAATTCTCAGCGGAAGCTCTTTTTAATGCTGCCAAAGACTATCCGCTTCTATTACAATAAGTGGCACACCGACAAAGCTACAGGCCTGGAACGAGATCGGCGACATTTTTGGCAGGTACGTACTATCGGAAACAACATGAGTGTGAACGCGGCTCCGCTTGTCACCGCGGAGGCACGTTCAGGCTCATATTGTTTCCGATTGTACAATATCACGGTTGAGGGAGCGCACATATAGCCGTTGTTTTACGTTCCGAAGCACAATTAGGTTTGTTTGTTTTTTTCCTGCCGGTGCCTTTTGATCAGAAAAACGGTTCAGCCGGCTCGGGAAGGTGTTGATTATTGCCCGTGAAGTTGGCAGCGGGCTTTGCGACTCGTTGATCGCTCAATCAGGTGTGAACACTGGTGGTCGCCAGTCGCTTGTCGCTAGTCGCCCCAGCGACTGTCCCAAGTCGCAAGTATGAACGGGGCCTTAGTCTCGTGCCACATTCTAATGTCTAATGGACATCGTACTTGGAGAGGCGCCTTCTTTGCCCCTTGTGCCGGGTCCCAAGAATTCATCGGGCCACCCACCGGGCGGGACGTTTCCATCGCGCCCGAGAATCCGCCGCCAAGGCCAGAGAAGTCATCCTCCATCTCGCGGCGATTGACCTCAAGAACCTGGAAAGAGTACTGCAGGTTGTGAGGTGCCTCCGCCCGGCCCTTCACGCCCCCATCCCCCAAAAGACATCGCACTGAACATGCACAAAAAGGAGGACATTTGAAAACGAACACTGGCATCGCGTCAAAAGCGAGGGAGGGGAGACTGTGGTCGCTCGGTGCGCGAGCCATGGGGCACAGTGCGAGGTTCGGGCCCGGGAGCCCGGCATTCGGTGGCCGGCATCCGAAGCATGAAGGAGTGTTTTTGGCGTCTTCCTCAATGGCCCTTCCGGGTGATCCGTACGCACCAAACCCTACATTTTGGGCTCACGTTGGGCGCCAAATAATGTAGAGTTCGGTGCGTACAGCTCAGCAGCCAGAAGGACCAATGAGGCAGATGGAAAACATACTCCGAGGACACCTAAGCACTTCTTATGATTTGTGAATGTGAAAGAATTCTTGGGGCCGAGAGAAGTAGAAGCGGCCGCAGCGCCGGCAGGGGCTTTGCGCCGCGCAGACCGCCCTGGCTCGCTGGTGACTGCTGCGTCGCTGGGTGAGGCAGCGGCGGGAGTGCGAAGCTCGGCGCGGCGCGTGCTGAAATCACTTGTCCTCTCATCATCATCATCGCCGTAGCTGCGGGTAACGGTTGACGACGTTAGACCTCAAAACGTAACGTTAGGCCTAACGATAGGCCAGCGCACTTTAATTTTCGGAAGCACCGAATCCGGCCGCCAGAGCCCGGGCCTTGCTCGCGCGCCGTGCCCCATGGCTCGTGTCCCCAAGGATCAGAATGTACAGTCGGGGACAAAAGTCTCCAGGACACGCGAGCTGCGACTGAAAAGCATTGCTCTGCCATCTTCCGGCGGGTCGCCTGGTTTCGAGATCACAGAAAAGCGCATGCGCGTCCTACTGTGCCTGCCAACGTGTGCGCTTTCCCGCTCTTCTGCGGCGCGGCGCCTAACTCGGAATCGGGAGCATGGTACCGCCTCGGAGATAGCGCTTACCGGCATGGCACCTATAAAGCAAGAAGTCACGGCAGCTCAACTGAGCGATACGCTGAACTGGTTATAAAGCAAGGTGCGCTGACACGGCGAAATGCGGCCCAATGCCCCAGGCGGTATCTCGAGTTTCGGAATGTGTAGCAGACGCTCGTCAGCCGCCAGCGCTATCTCCCAGGCGGTACCACGTGCCCGATTCCTAGTTAGGTGCTGTGCCGCAGAAGAGCGGGAAACACACATGTTTGCAGGCAGAGTAGGACGCGCATGCGCTTTGCGTGATCTCGAAACCAGGCGACCCGCCGGCAGATGGCAGAGCAATGCGTTTCAGCCGCAGCTCGCACGTCCTGGGGACTTTTGTCCCCGACTGTACAATGGCTACTGAAGCCTTTGACGCCATGCATGTCTGAGCTTGCTTTTTTTGGACTTGGTTTGCACCCATCACACTATTGCCTTGAACTGAGTTTCCGCCTTTTTTTATTTTCACACGTAACCTTAATTCTACGTGCTATGTACTACGCAACAGAGAAGCTGGATAAAGTGTGGAGTCCCATTTTGTGTTCTGACATTGATATAGTGCGAGTGACTGCCTCCGCTGTTACCCGCCGTTTTTAGTGCGGTTATTTAGTTCACTGCTTTCTGCTGATGCGCACAATACTATTCCCAATTGGGCAAACGGTGACCCCAATAGATGTGATAATAGACGATGTGAAAATGGAGACGAAAGTTATTGAAACCAAAAACCAAAAAGTGCGAGGCACTAGGCTGAATTTGAAACTCGAGGAAGACAGAATATTTAAATATGGTTGTCAAGTTACGAGTGTTATCAGCAATATAAATAAATACCTTCAAATTTTTCAGAATTATTTATATATAATTATAACTTATTTTTTTTTAGTACTGATATGGGGCGATTGGTGGCCGAGTGGGCTAGGACACACTAGAGTCACTAAATAAAGCTACGCTTTCAGAGTACCGAAACTCCCAAACACGCGTCTGAAGCGCGTCAGGCGCCGCCATCTTGGGTCCACGCGCAGATGGAGGAGTGACTGTAGCTGAGCCAAGCCGAGCTGCAGCCATCACCTACACCAGCTGCCGTAGCCACAGCTCTGGCAGCGAATCAACGTCGCGTTGTTCGTATCTCGACGTAAGAAGGAAAACGTGCATGCTGAGCGACGAAATTCAGCGTGCGCTCGCAGTAGACAGTCAAAAGCAGCAGGGGGCGGATCGCTGGACCCAAGATGGTGGCGTTGAAAAAACGCGATGATGATGATAGCGACTCACGTGACTGCCGCTGTTCATTGATACCGCAGCGAACCAGAACTTTTTTGAATAAAGCGGCTGTATTGTCGGCCAATTGCCAAAGAAAAGGAATGCGGTACTCTGAAAGCGAAGCTTATTTAGTGACTCTAGCGCACAGCAGCTCGGAGCACGGGGGGCGAGAGCTCGCGCTGCAGAACCCAGGGATCCTGGGTTCAATCCCTATACTTGCCCGATTCTATCTCAATCAGCATGGTACCGGCGTGCGGCCGTCTATCAGTACTGAGTGGTGCATGTTAAAGACCCCAGGCTAGTGGCTGTACGGCACTGGCTAAATTGCTCATCAACAGCTGGGAGACAAGTCGCCCGTTGAGGCAGACTAACTTCAGGCTGCATGAACTTACACATTAGCACACACAAGAGTAGTGACATGAGCACATGAAAACAAGTATCCTCATTAAATTTTAGTGTGAAGTAAACAAAAAGTGAAATGTCTGATTACTGTGAGTTTCTTTAAAGTGCCTCGGGCTTCTACACTGTAAGAAAAAATTAACACCCCCCCCCCCCCCCTCTAGTCAGCGTGCGTTTTGACGGCCGTAACTACCCTACAGACTTACTTAACTACCGACTGGGTTCGAAACATTGAGTGTTACCACCCTGTTGGAAGGTGACAAGCATGGGGTAGTCACGTTTTATAAACTCTTGAATTGAACATTCAAGTGCATGCAGTCGTGCAATAGTAAAAGTCACTTCAAATATCGCAAAAAGTACTTGAAATATGTTTTCTTTGTGAGTTAGTTATCATTTATTCAAATTTGAACCGGTCGATACAGACGTGTGGCTCAGTTCGCCTAAACTGGCAGAAAACAAACATTGCCAAAGAGTACAGGTAACCTTTGTAGGCACCTACTAAAACCCGAGGCAGATAAAAAGTACCGCGGTTGTCTTTTTTGGTTCCGTCGCGGGTTTTACCATGTACAGCAGTAAACAGCTGGCACCTGGCGTCGTGCTCGAGGAATTTAACCAAACCTCCAGAAAAGCATAGGAAGCTACGAATAGGCGTGAGTTGACTTGAATGTTCGCCGGACGAGATACTCTTGTCTTTTAATGTGCTGTTCAGTAAAGAGCGTGCTCTCAATAAAGGTGTGATCGGTCAGTTCTGCGTGCAGAACAGTTGCTAGTGGCCTCCTCGGTTCCGTCGAACTTGCGCGCCTGTCGTATCCCAATTTTTTTGGCTTTCAAGTGCAGTGAAGTATGAAGCATTGCACACCACGACTGAGGCCAGACAGGACGAACGTACACAGATATCTGGGATCATGTCCGTGTATTTCACTATTTCTCTATCTCGGGATACATGATTCGCCTTCACTGGCTCATTTGGCACATTTCATCGAGCATACTCGATAAAAAAATGCTTTAAAACAAAAATTCTTCAAACAAGTGTGTGTTATCAAAGGTGGAGTACTTTGAAGGGGACTAGGATTTCAGGCCTTCCGGCGCGTGCGTTCCTTTTACCTATATAAAAGATTCCAAGTAAATTTCCAAATATAAGGCGTTGGAAAACATACAAGTGGTATTTGTTTTAGATTTCTTTTTTTTAGAAAAAGTACTGCTGGAGACGCCAGCAGGTGCAGCGCAGAGAACTATGTTCTTGGCGTTCTTTGATGCTTAAGGCCGGTTCAGACACTTGCGTTTGAATGCGTTTGAAAGCGTTGCGTCGAGAACCGAAAGCGAGTCACCGTCGCGTCTGTGCTTCGTATCAAGCGTGGAATCCAATTCGAGGAATCATCTTGGCACCCGATATAAGTAGCAGGGATGTCCTGGTTTCTCACTGCCTCAACACAGTCAGACGCAGTCAAACGCAACTGTCTGGACCAGGCTTTAGATAATTTAGCATGCGTATTTGGCGTTCGCTGCAGGTGATAGAACGCATATTTGAAAGACACGCGCTTGAGCAGAAACAATTGTAGCGAAAAGACGAAAACTGAAACCACGCTTCGGGGAGGACCGGCGGACGGGCTTCGCTAGAATCACCTGCGCGTGCTCCGTGTATACCTAACGTGTACTCAACCACCACTAAAGTCATTCGGATATGTAAACAGAGAAAAGAAAATGCATCAGCGTGTTCAGAAAGTTGTGATTGCAGAAATTGGTTTCGATAATTAATACAATTAATTAAACATGCTTCTGTATACTTGAAGTGTATGCTAGCGCGAAAACGAAACTGATCAAAACGTGACGTCTAGCGACTATTCAAATTTATTTATAACCTGCAGTTCACTTATGCAATGAATCACATTAGAGATACGAGCGGTTTCCTAAGGGCAGTAGAGGAAAATAATATATACAGGTAAATCTTGCACAGTCTTTAAGTATTTATGCCAAATATGACAGGTGGTCACCATCCTAATCGGTCACAGAAAATACAGCAGTATATAAGCTGGTGGTGTCGACTTGTCGTGTGTATAAGAATGTAGAGTGTCAGTATCTCATGTTGTACCTCGCGCTGCTTCTGAACGCGTTCCTGTATAAAATCCTGTGGTGTCTGTATATCGCGTATGTGTGAAGTGTGGTGTCGAATTTGTTCATATGCGCATGTCTGGCGAGGCGCTCAGAGAGAAAACTGTTGGTCTCTTTTTTTTTAACTTGAGCGCTGTCCGTTAGGTGGCGCGTGTCGCCGCCCAATTCAAGGAGTCGCGCGTTTATGTGTCTACTTATTCGAGTGAAAAACATGGAGGCGTTCCATGGCTCCACGGAGCAGCTACAAAGGGTTCGGTTCTCGGCCTCTCGTCCCAGTGGGATCAATCCCATAGCCAGTTGAATGGGTGTTCCGTGTGCTGAATAGCGCCAAGTGCGTGCACAGACGCGGTGAGGATTATCAGGGACTTGAAAGTGGATAACGAATGCTAACAAGTGAGCAGGAGCGTTGAACGATCGGAACCGACGCTTCGCCTCGCCGCTGTCAACCGAAAACTCAGGATCACTTGCCGCAAGCACAGCAAGCAGATGCTCTGTTCAATAAAGACATCATTCCATTTGTCGCTATAAGATTCCTTCGTTTAATGTTTTCTGGCCACGAAGTAAATGCAGCCGGCCGCGCGAACGCAGTCGCGGACAAACCTCCTCGAATCCCCCCCCCCCCCCCCCCCCCCCCCCCCTCCCTCAGATCGTCGCCCCTACTCTTAATAGGTGCGGTGCCGGTGCTTCGAGGCGCGTTTTGGAGTATTTTAGTGCGCATGGAAGGCAGCGAACGGGCGTACGCACTTGAGAATCGTATTTTAGCAAAAAGCAGTCCTGCTCGCTAGGCCTTACTCGTATTGCTCCACTGTCGCTTGCCAGCCGCCATGTTGCTTCTGAGGGTGCTCACTATGACTACCTGTTGGTTGCGTGCCGTGTGACTACCAATGGGGTCGTTAGTATAACTAAAGGGGGGTAGCGATATCTGTGACGGCGTCTGACTACCCCAAATGTAGTACCTTACGGCTACCCTTTTGCTGAGAGTGTAGTACGTGTGCGAAAATAGGAGCCGCAACACCTTGTTGGTGTTGGGGCTCCTGTCATCTGTCTGGAAAATGTGCCAAGCGAGTTTGGTTGCTGAATGGTGTTAATGATTTTTTGTAAGAATAGGGTTGTCCTAGCAAGTGCCGCAACACTAAATCATCCCATGCGTTTTCCAAAGTGTGTTCATGTAACTCAATGGGACGCCCCTTAAAGCCTGTGTTCATGCCTTGCCAGTAAAATGTGTTTCAGTTTCTCAACAAAAACAATATAGCCAGTAACAGAAGTGTATCGAATAAAATCAGTATGGCAATAAAGCATTGTGGCCAGTAAAAGCATTATGGCCAATAAAAGCTGTATGGCAAGTAAAATCAGTATATCCAGTGACAATAATCCAGTATGATAACGTCCCAGTATGCCAGACTTTTTTTTCAATAAGGGAGCAATAAAAGTAATAAAGGACCCTGAAAAGAAAACAAATGTTTTCTTTTAAACCGTGTAATTGGGACAAGCGTGTCAAAAAATTATTTTTACGCGAAAAAAAAAATTGAGCAAGATTGATTGCGCGAGACTCGATTTAGTTGGCAGTCACCTCCTTTCCACTTGTTTCCTTTCTCGGCATTTCGGGCGCGTGGAGGAGAGGTGGATCGGCTTCGCCTTCGCGTTGAGGTGGAAAGACCGAATCTCGTTGCGCGAATGACCATTCCGTAACGTCGTGGACTTTGCGGGCAGAAATTCAAATAAATCGCTCGCCGGCGATATTACTCTAAATTTTTTTTTTTCGCGTAATATGTATTTCCGGACACCCGTGTCTCAACCAGATTGTTTAAAAGAAACATTTAGTTTTATTTTCAGGGGTCCTATAATGATAATAATAATCATTTACTGCTACTGAAGTTTTTTACTTTGTAGAGACCGGCCCGTCGCAGCCTTAGTGGTGTGTGGAATTTTGCCCTACAACGTAAGACGCAACAAAGCAGATTACACTATAATTTGAGAACCACAGGACGTGAAATTTAGAAAAATAAATAATGCGATGTTTTGTTGTTGTTTTTTTGTTTCGCGTTGATATGTATGCTATATAAAATCACACGGAATGCGCGGCATAACGTACAATACTGTGTACTTAAGGACTAGAGAGAACTACATTGGAAAAAAATGACCGCATCTCCACGTGGTGAATGATGTTGATTGGGACGAAGCTTTGGTGGTGCTGATGATACTGATTTTATTGTTCATAGGTAGTCCTGATGGTGCTGATTTTTTTTTTGTTGTTGCTCATAGGTAGTGCTGACTTCCGGGTTGCGTTTCGACTTCATTATTACTGCTTTATGGTCGGTGAAATGCAGAGCTAGTGGTTCTTCTAGCGGATCACCTTGGGTCCGCTAGAAGCCGTGGGAACGCATGTCCACCGCTTAAGTCAACGGTCCATGCCAGAAAGAGAATGTGTGATATGGAACGTGGTTATATACGCATTTGAGCATTTGACCGCAGCGCCCTCTCGTCTATAAACGTTGAACCAATGCATGCAGAGTTTAACGCGATTATATACGCATTTGACCGTAGCGCCCTCTCCTGTATAGACGTTGAGCGGTTACATGCAACGTTTCATCCATGAGAGAAACCCCAGCTCTTGAGTTCCTACCACATCTCAGAGCCCCCTACTCGTCTCGCAGTCGTGGCCGAGTGGTTAAGGCGATGGACTAGAAATCCATTGGGGTCTTCCTGCGCAGGTTCGAATCCTGTCGACAGCGCAAACATGTTTTCTTTTTATGTGAGCACGGACGCCGGCCGGACGGACGGGCGGACAAGGCTAGACCCTAAATTGCTTCGCGTCTAAAAAGAAAAAAAAAAAAATAAATTAAGGCAGCCGTCCTAGTGCTCTTCTTAACTTACTCCTGGGTATGAGCTCGAACACAGTCGGGGCAATTCACTAAAAATATCACGTACAAAGATAAAAAGAGTATGTTTTCTGTATTTACTGTACTCAGCGAGTGTCTGAAAACGGGCAGATGATGTCAAAGAACGCAGCAAAGTTCTTGCAACCTTATTAAGATTACTATAATAATATCTGAGGACAACGCTTCTTTGAACAGAACAGGTGGACGAACAGAAGGCATCAAATATATTCATGTAGTCGGGAAATACGACACCACAAACAACACTTTTAAGTTTGGCTTCTAAAACACTAATTCGCAAAAATTGTTCTTCCCTATCTGAGCATGCTCTATCCAAGAGAATCTATCAACAACTTTCTGGCCAAAAAAGGCAGGTCTACCTCATGGTTGAACATTAGACAACACTTTGTATTTTCTTAGTAACTTGCGCAAGGTAGGTACTCCATTTTAAGTCGCTATCAAATAATATACACAAATATTTTGTACAATTGATATATTGGTTCACAAGCGGAACAACGCTGCATGCATGTCGGGTCGTGTAGGTACAGAGGAATACTTGGAGGCGTAGTATTAGCGGGCTCCCAAAACACATGCGTTTAGTTTTTTTCCTGCATCGATACTGATAAGGTTCTCTGCAAACCAACCCATAACTTGCCTAACATCCGATTGCAACTGCTGTACTGCCATAGTCGAATTCCAATTATTAGAAACCAAAACAGTATTGCCAGCATATTGGTACACGACCAAATTTCCAATTGAGCGTGAAATGTCATTAACAAATGTGTTAAATAGAAATGGTGGCAGCACGCAGCACTGCGGCATGCCCGATTTTAAGATGACTTGAGGGCTCCGAAAACCAGAGCACGACACCATTTGGATCCGTTGGTCAAGCAGTTCTCCAACGTCCCGAAAGAACGGCCACGGAAACCAGCTTCAAAAACATTTTTGTTTATATAAGTACTTTATCACTAATTGTTTTTAACGCCTTAGCCACATCAGTAAAGAGTATGCATGCCAAGTGATTTATCTTGAAAGAAGTATGCAGGAGGTCTGAAAATACCTCCGAGAACGATTGCGTGCCCCTCTCAGACACGAAGCCGTGTTGGGGGTAGGATAGAATATTGAACCATGCCAGGAATCTAGGCTCATTGGTTTGTGGAGATATTTTTCCAAACACCAGTGCGAGTACGGGAAGTCGAGATAATGGTCTATAAATTTTAATTCGATTTTTTGTGCCACCTTTATTGGGGGGCCGTGCAAATCCCGCCTTGAACGTCTCTGAAATTATACCTGTTGTCAGAAAAACCATTTAGCATATAACAAATCACCTGGCTAAGGACACTAACGTTCTGCTGAAGATCACTTACACGTATGTTACTAACACCAGCTGATTTTCTGGGATTGAACCTAAGTCAAACAAGTTGTTAAATCAAGCTCAGTCATAAGCAGTGGATGTGCGGAGCCTCTGTTTGAACAGTCTAAGTTTATTTAGAATATCAATGATATTCCTAGTAATGCCAAACTCTCCGGTAAAATGCATATTGCATTTATTTATCAGCTGTCATATCTTGGAGGCAAAGCAGCCACGAAACACATTCAGTTTTTTTTTTCTATATTAAAGCGACAGCTTAAATATAGCAATCACCATGTGTTTGATATATTAAAGCGACAGCTTTAAGGAGCTCGTGTTGCGGAAAAGCTGGCGTTGGCAGGACGGGAAAATCCTGATTGGTCGATAGGGTCATCACCACACAGCCACATGACCTCATGCAGGAATTTCGAACAACCGAAATGCCCCCGTGAAACGTGACGTCACGCGTGGAACGAAACTTATTCAAACATGACATGTAATTCGAAATAAAAGTCGCCGGATGTCTAAAAATGATTTCACTTTATAAAATAATTAATTTGACTCAGATAAAAAGAATCTAAAAACTTTAGCCGGAGGTGGGATTCGAACCCACGACCCTTAGGTTGCGAGCCAGACACGCCAGATACTTTTTTTTATATATTTAATGCATGGAGAAAAACAACCCAAACAAATCAAAACACACTAACTTGATGTTAATATTTCGTGTTAACTCGATTGGATTGCAATGCTTAGTTCTCACTCCTTATTACACGAAACGTTCAAGCTACTTACACGTAACGATATGCGAGTCGCGAAGTATAAGCATACACAGACGGCCATGAAGTACTAATAAAACTCGGGCCTCAAATAATAGTATTAGCATGGTCAGAAAGTCATTATACTACTCATTCGAAAACTATGAAGAGAGATGCTAACGTATGTTTCAAAGTGCGGTAGGCTTAGGCATGCATCAAAGAGACTGAACCATTCTGGTACCGATGTGCGTGCTTCGTATAAGCTCTTCGGCCACTTCTTCGATAAAGTTGTCGTACGTGGTGGTTCAGCATTCCTGTCTACCATGCGCTACTTCCACAGGCTGCAGGCCTAGAAGCATGATTAAATCATATGGAACAATTTCCTGTTTTAACAGGAAGAGATCATACACAATATTCCGGAAAATCAAGAGCTTTTTCAGTGTCCGTTGAAGAACACCCAAAACAGAAAGACTGCGTCGTTGCAGGAAATGAAGCGATGGTCTCAGGCTTGTTACATAGTCGACAGTGTGTCGACCTTGCAATGAAAAAATTCCCTTTCCTGAAGTCATCACTCGACAGGTAGTGTTGAGGTACGTAATTTAAAGAAAAAATGTGTTTGCACTGGAGATTCACACATCTCTTTATCGCGCTTCAAAACATCCTGTCCTGGACTGTCACTATAAATTGATCTACAAATTGGGAGAGGCAAGAAATATTCAACCAACGCAAAAGAAAAACATTTCCTTGAAGCACTAAATAAATATTTCAACGACAATCGAACTTTCAGAAAGAAAATTGCGTCGACAAGCTCCTTCGAAAAACAAGTAAGCACGTATTGATTTACGTCGTAGTTGTAACTATCATGAATGGCAAATAAGATACCAGTTTCGTCTGGACAAGTGAGAGTAGGAATGGGTGTGCCATACTCCTAAGGAAAAATAGCCTAGGGACCAGTTGGCGTACAAACAAACGAGCAAGGCCGAATCCTCCAGACTCATGAGGTAGGAATAAATTATCCAGTGTCATCCGTTCCCAGAAGGAACTACAAATGAAGGTGGCAAACAAACGATAGAATACTTAAATTCGTGGGCAGGCACAGTGTAGTACTTGCAGGACGTACATAAGTATTTAGGAGAGAAAAATATTGCAGACTGCGGCCCTGGAGTTGTTGCAACTGACTTCCAGAATGACACACTACTTCTAGTTTGATCGAGAGGTACACCGAGATATTTGATTGCTGGTTGATTCCATTGTACTCCTGAAAATTCGGATGGCGTTGTTCCCCACATGCCCCAACCAAAATCCATTCGACTATCGTTGTTAACTCATCCGCCTGTCAACGCACAAAAGTTATGCGTTACCCGCAGTGCTTCTTCACGCTTTCCTTGACAGAGCAAAAAAAAAAAAAAAGCGACAAAGAATAGTGAATGATTCGATCAAAGGCTTTTGAAAGATTAACTTGTACCAATGCAACTTGATCATTGGCATCCGTCGCACGCTTCAGAACGGACCTGGTGACGTGTACGTTTGTTTGAATTGTCCTTTCTCTGATTCCACACGTCTGGTGTTCTGTAATTAGAAAATGAGTTACCATGTGAAGTATTTCTGTGAGTATTTTTGCAAAGATATTGTAGTCTACATTAAACAATGATATTGGCCTGTAGCTCCCAGTCTTTTTCAGCACTTCTTCATCTGTACTTTTAGGTATTAAAACCGTATGACTTTAATAAAAAGTGGGTGGAAGTAATTTTTTCTTGGTATCCTACGTGGAAGACATCAAGCAGCACTGGAGCTAATAAGTTAATAAATTTCTTATAGAATTCTACACTGAGTCCGTCGGGACCAGAAGTCTTTTTCATGAGAGGTGATTTCATGGCATATCGAACTTTCTCAGCGGTTAAATCTCGTCTATCAAAATCTTTTCTTCTGAAAGGACTGGTAAGTTGGGCAGTAATTCTTTCCCACCTTTTCTGTCCCCATCTGGTATAACTTTGCCCAAAGATTCTCGTGGTGGTCTGGGAAGATGTTTAGCATCCCAGGAGTATCGAACAGAGTGGTTCCTTCCTTATCAGCTGCTAAAATTTGTTTCAATAGGGCAGATTTTCACTTGTCATGCAGCGATCGTAGTGTTAGGGGTTGCTTTAGCGTATACCGCTCTGTTCGTGAACGAAGAGCTGCTCCTCTAGACATGTCTGCATCCCATCGTTGTAACTGTGCTTTGGTTATGTAAAGTCCCAGGGCTCAAATATTCAAGTTCGTATAAGGTTGCCAGGATGTTAAATAATTTTCGTCGGTCATTCTTCCGTTCAAACAACTGGATATTCAAATAATCAATGGCCCAATTCTTGACGTTCTGTTTAAACATAACCTGCAAATACGGTAAGTGTGGGGAGGTGCAAAACATATGACAGCAGACAAAAACTGAGTTCCGTGGACGCCTTTTCAGAAATGAGAGTTACATTATGTTTCCACAAACTCCCTTCGGGGCGAAAGGATGACAGCTTTTTTTCCCCAATGCGAATTGATACCAAGCAGTGACTAGAGAAAAATGCTGGTTTTACATTATAGTCACTAATTTGAGCGAACAATTCACCACACACATAATTCTATCAAGGGGAGCTTGTGATGCGTTTTGATAGTGTGCGTGATGTAGATCTCCCATCTTTCGCCCATCTACATCCTACCGTCGTCCGATCGTGTATCACGTATATTGCGTGATGGACGTTGAAGACCCCGAGCTAACACTTGTACTGCACTTTTTATAATCTACAACGGGTAACAATGTCGCCTTACGAAACTCCTGCTCTCTAAAAGAAAAACTCACGACTAATTTTAATGCGCCGTTACATTGTAGTTTAATGTGTGTTCGCGTGTTCGCGTTCTTTTTTTGTCTACATCTTTGATTATGCGGCTTTCACTTATGATGAAACAGACTATAGTTGTCGGTCTTTTGGAAAAAATATGATAAAACTCAGAAAACAGCGCGAGAACGCAAACGATAAGAAAACAAGAAAAAACAACATAGGCGCACTTAATAAGAAGAAATGAAATCATAGAAATGATTATAATTGTGTTTTAAAAGGTTTGACTGCGCCAAAAGCTATAAGTGCTAGCTCCATGGTTTGAACGGTGCACTTGCATGTTCACTGGAAGAGTGGTTCAGGGCAGCATGCTCGCCCTTGTATTTTCCGCTTCGCTCGCACGATAAAACCAAATACTTTACTGGTCATGTATTTAGTGAAACAAAGCTTACCTTCTGCATATGTGCAATGCCCTCAGTTTTCGCGTGATTATACACTTGTTTATCATTATTGTTTTCGTTTCCCACTACGATTCAGCTGGTGCTCTTTTATGTGCTACATGCATTGAGGCCATGGTAACCGAAAAGCATTCTATCTCGCGGATTGTAAAAAAAAAATATATATATATATTCTATGCTACTTGTTACGTGTGCTGCAATCAATACAAAATATTCTAAACTTCACATGTGGCAGCTTGCGCGAGCAAACAATGTTGTTTTTCAAGAACAATTGCGATTGTATGAAATCACGTAAGAAAAACTCGTTGGCATGCAGTTAATACTCATAATCGGCGCCGAGACTGGGGAGTTTTAGTAGATCGTTTTTCAAGGCCCACTATGGCTACGGCCGCGCGCTTCAGACCATGCATCCAATTGGCAGCGCGAGCTCCCGCTAGGATAGCGTGGCTTGAAAACACGATCTACTAAAACTCCCTATTATTGGTAGCTGTCAGCAGGTGGAGTTTTTCTATCAATCCTGAGTTAGAATGTTTTCTTCTTTCTTTTGTAAACAATCAGGACACAACCTACACCGAATCGGAGGGTAATAACGTACTATGAACATTCGAAACACTACGACCTGAGCAGTATTGGGGAGGAAGACTGACCGTGACGCCCCAAGCGGTTAACTTTAGAGCTACACGGATGGGGACAATAAATACATTGACTCAGCGCTCGGCCGACATAACCGAACGCGGCGTCAGCGTTCGGCTGGAGTTCGTGTTCTCGGGTGAGGGGGAGGGGGGGGGGGGGCTCTTTTGTTACCACCCAGGCTTGCATGAACAATGCAGCATGCACGTTGCCAGCTCAGCACAAAAGCCTAAGTGGGTCAAGGTGGCATTCTCTGACGACTACTTTCGGGATAGATCCGGCACTTAACGTCACTTCGTCAATTGTTAGTATTTTTTTCATTACATTTTGCACCGCGCTCTATTATACACCTTTTCTACGTGGGCGCCGCTATCTTCAATTCTGGAACTTCCGGTATACGTGAAAACATCGCTTTCTTCTCGCCTCGACAGTAGAACGTGTTATCATTTTAACTGCAACCGTCCGTCGTTCATGTTATGACCCTTCTATAATTGTTTTACTTGTTTGGGGTTGTAATCTCTTGCTTTTTGTTCGGAACGCATACCGGATAGGGGGACAACATGGCTGGGTGCGAGGCTAAACGAAAAAAGGTGTATGGAAGATGGGATGGACATGCCCATAAGGCCTGTCAGCATGTTCACATACCTTGTTTTGAGTAAACACCAAAGTATGGGGAAACAAACGGGTCAGAGCGCCCCCTATAGTTCATCTCCTGTCCAATATTTGTACAAGCTTTAGCTTTAGATGCACCCTTAACTTTCGATACGCTCAACGGTAGTGTAAAATGTAGCGCGGTTTCAGTCTTAATCAGTGTACCATGTCCGTGCTTACACTATATTTTATACATCAAACTCTACCCGTTTGTATCTTGTTTCATTTTTGCACACCACTATTTGCGCGCCTAAATTATCATATGAAGACTGGTACATTGCTTAAAGGCCTTGTGCAAAAGCTATCCACAAACCCAGAATCTTTGCCTGGCCAGTCATTGCAATTATCACTGAACTCGTATTAAAATTAATTCTTAATTATTGCTGCGAGTTCATTTTTTGCTGCGAGTTCATTTTTATCGGTTCCCGGACATTTCATCGAACACCGTTTCGTCGAACGCCGTTTCATCGAAAAAATGGACGTTTCATCGAACGCCGTTTCATCGAATCGCTGACGGCCATTTCATCGAATGTCTTTTATATAAAAAAAGGGTGAAAGATGCTCCTTTATGCACGGATCGAGTGCATTTTCGTGCCCTTCACCCATTTCATCGTCAGTTTTTTTAATGTCCAAACTTGAAGCTGTTACAATTTATTTTGATGCAAGTAACCCATGAGGATATTTGTACCGATTTTCATGTTTGTTTCGTATATTGTGCTTATCTGTTCACCACCTCTGTATTACCCAATGGGCCTTGAGGGTATATTGTAACAAATAAATAAAAAGCCGCACTCCCGGTAAGAGCGCACTCCAACTCATGGAGGCCAGAAGGCGACTTAGGTTTTGCGCAGGCGCAATAACTTTAGCCATGTGAGCCTTCTAGCCTCTCATGTCTTTCTATTCATACTTTTTTACTGCCCAAAGACTGCAGTAGCTAAAGCTAAGGTGCTATTTTTTGAACTATAACGAAACATTGTATTTTTAGTTCTAAGACTCAATGAAGTCAAAAGTAAGTACGTCACTTCAAATTTTATTTGAAAACTTTCGGGGGTTCATGGTGTTCGTGCGACAGCCATTCATCGTTTCAAATGATGAGCAATTGCTCTCAAAAACTCGCCCCCAGCCATGCTCCGTCGGTTGTCATAAAAAAGGCGGACCTTCTCATTTCTTGCCGCTATGGCCTTCTGGCGAGGGGGCTCTTGGGAACTCAGCATCGCCTCCAGCTTGTCTTCCGTCAGTTCATGTTCTGCGCCGATGCAAGTCAAAAGGGAGTTTTCGTAGACCGCATTTTCTCCTCCGCTAAGCCCTCCGCAACGAAGCCGCTAATGCGCTTGCGCGCCGATGTCCTTGGCTGTAGAGTTCCGGGTAGCGTGGCGGGTTGCGGAGAGCGTGGCGGGACGGCAGAAACGATCTACGAAAACTCCCTAAAAACTTCCAGAACCCGGGATGGGCACCCCCGACCAGCTTCAGGAAGCGGGAATGCCACCCTGGCGTTCGATAAGACGGCGTTCGATGAAACGGCGTTCGATGAAACGGCTTCGATGAAACGGCGTTCCATGAAACGGCTTCGATGAAACGGCGTTCGACGAAACGGCGTTCGATGAAATGTCCGGTCCCAATTTTTATCATTGGCATTTTTTTATTATGACTCCCGCACCAGTCCTACTTTGGGTTTATCAAGCTGAATATCTAAACTTGAGTATCATTTTTTGCGTTTTCCAGTCTCGTGGTTTTGGTCGAAATAAATACCCAGCTACCTAAATAAAATCAGACACCTGATCGCCAAGAAATAGTTCATTTCTTTTGATTTTTTAGGCATTTAATTACTCAAGCTAGAATTTTGGAAACCCAAGTCTATCACATCATCATGTTTTCCTGGAAATCCACAAAGAACCAAACGCATGCACGACAAAAGGCGCCCGACCCGTCATATAAATCTGATTACATTGAAATATGTGTAATTGACCTTGGAAATTCCCGTGGCGTGCTAACGGCGCACAGGCAATTTTATATGTTTCAACGCGTCGGTTGTGTTGTTGTGCATCTACGTGCGTCGCGATTTGGCTAAGGACGATTTTCGCGTTTTGTTCTGGCCACATATGCTCGAGACGTGAGCTCGGAGCGTAGGCAACTGACCCCTTGCACGAGAACTGTCGCAGCCGTGCGAGTTCCAAAGAAATCTTGTGCAGAGAAAAACAAGCGAAGGACCGGGGATGTCCAATTCAGGATATAGAAAAATGTCCCACTGTATCGAAGGCGTCACCACACACGATTTATCGCATTGACATACAGGCCCGGAAGGCGATCCCACCGCCATCTGTTGGTTCAGAAACACACTAACCTAGGGTGGGGTTACACCTTAAGCACGTTCATCGGAAATGTATGGTGCAGAAGGCTTGAGCTTCGCCTTAACTTAATTGAATCACAAAGTATGAGCGATTATCCCGTCTTTTTTTTTTTTTTTTTTTTGAGATCGTTTTCTGATTTTTGCCGTTCTTAGGTATGGGCGCAGTAACTCTTGACACGGCAGCGCCTCGCGAAGGAAAACGACGAAGGCGCTTATACTATATGCATATTTGAATCGTATTGATTTGAGCTCGACTTCAAACATCCAAGTATTCATTGGTAAAAAAAGACGGATAGATTGGGTTTTACCTTAACCAATATTTGTGACACAAGCAACACAGGGTGTTTATTAAACGCAAATACAGGTGTCCCCGAAAAAAAAAAACAAAAAAAAAACACACTGGGTGCTTTTCCCACAAAATCAAACTAGGCTATTGCCAAACCCTCATTCACCGCCTAAAGATAGCGCTAGAGGTCAGAACCACATACCAAAGTTTCCGCCCGAACCGATAGATGAGCCAAAAGTTATGTCATTTTCTGAAACGTTCAATGCGAAAATGGGGCCCATTTTCGCCCGTTTTCGGTTTCGGGCGCCATAGAGCACCATGTATTCGACAGCTTCGTCGGTCACTCTTCCAATTACAATTTTCAAAAAATCACTTATAAATACTTATAAGTAAGATATTGGTTGGGCTGAAACTTCTGGTTCGGACCTCTGGCGCTACCATTAGAACGAGAATGAGGGTTTGGCGATGAGTAGTCGATTTTGCAATTAAAAAAAAGACTGCATTTCTCTCTTCTTCATTTTTTTACAGCGGAGCTGTTAAGGGTTAGTTCCCCAGGATCGTGTCCGGTACCAAACAAATGTCGACACCTGTGGTCGACACAACACTCTGGTTGCCGCTGTCACCCATAGATGGCGGTAGCTGTGCAGAGCGTTGTGTTGGCCAGTTGTCTGCTTGGCGCCTTCGCTCATAGATCGCGGCAACCTTCCCAGCCTCGGCAACCAGACAACTGATTGCTGCCATAGCTCATAGATGGTGGGAACGTAGCAGCTTGGGCGAGTTGGTTGCACATGATACCACACACAACAGCGCACTATAGCAAATAACACTCACACCTTACACACGAAAAATAAAGCAAAATTCAAACAACCCGCGCTGACTGACAACTCTTTTTATATAACTTTGTCTTCTTCAACCTCTAGCACCACCGAATTTCCCAATTCACGCGCACCGATCTCCTAGATGCCTAAAAATGTTTTCTCTTTTTCTGTCAGGTGTAAAGATGGTGTACTTATACAGTTGTTATAGTTCCTGGCGATATGTTCTGCTTCGATAATTTCTCGAGTTAATTGGTTTCTGTTCCTGCCTAAAATTGTACAGGATGGCAAGTGAACGTCGCACCCACAATCCCGGCAGTGTAGGCCTAGATGCCCTGAGTTGGCTCTGGAGCTGTTGTTGTTGTGTTCCAAAAACCATCAGAAACCAAAAACCACCAAAAACCATCAGAACAGGTTCGTTGAGTGTGCCGATGAAGTGGTGTACTCATTTCCCCTTTCGTGCGGGAAAGTGTACATCGGTCAGACCGGACGATGCCTTAACGATAGGCTCCGGGAACACAACAACAACAGCTCCAGAGCCAACTCAGGGCATCTAGGCCTACACTGCCGGGATTGTGGGTGCGACGTTCACTTGCCATCCTGTACAATTTTAGGCAGGAACAGAAACCAATTAACTCGAGAAATTATCGAAGCAGAACATATCGCCAGGAACTATAACAACTGTATAAGTACACCATCTTTACACCTGACAGAAAAAGAGAAAACATTTTTAGGCATCTAGGAGATCGGTGCGCGTGAATTGGGAAATTCGGTGGTGCTAGAGGTTGAAGAAGACAAAGTTATATAAAAAGAGTTGTCAGTCAGCGCGGGTTGTTTGAATTTTGCTTTATTTTTCGTGTGTAAGGTGTGAGTGTTATTTGCTATAGTGCGCTGTGGTGTGTGGTATCATGGTGGGAACATTTCTTCGCAGGAAGAAAAGCGGGAACGGAACGAGCGGCGATGTGCGCAGCAGCGCGAATGGTTCCGCAGCCGCCGCGAGGCCGCTATCGCCTAAAATTCCACTGCGTCGAGCGCTTCAGATTCCCTTGCAAAAGAAGAGCAGATCGCTCGCCTGGAAAGCCACCGCCGAAAACCGAAGCTCCGCTCTTCCTTCTTCACGAAAATAGAAAAGCTGAAAGGTTTTTATTTTGTGTGTGTGTGTGGGGGGGGGGGGGGGGGGGTATTTTGCGTGTATATATATATATATATATATATTATTATTTCATTTATTTCACTTGTTAGTCGTATTAGCGCTCCAAGCGAGAGACGGAAGCATGTCATACAACGTATTGAAAACCCAATTCTACAAAGTGTTTTTTTAAGCTTTACCGATTTGTTTAGAAAAACGTCGTGAAAGCTACACTTATGCAGTTTGTAGAGGTGAGTTATACGGCCAGGAATGACTGAGCATATAGGGGGCTAATCGTAATGATCACAGGGGTAGTTAAATAAAATTAGTTAATCACATTTTTAATTAGTGAGATTGTACATGGTTTTATTAAAAAACTTGCTGAGGGTCATCGAAAACCACTAAATCCCCCCCCCCCCCACACACACACACACACTCTTACTACAAAAAATTTAACGCAGGGGCAGCGTTTGACGGCTGAGACGCGCAGCACACGTGCGCCCTATTTCCCTCCATCTTACGAGGTAGGCGAAGTGGTGGCTTCGCGCCGCGACCACCGGGGAGCAGGACCGCGAGCGGAAAGATGCGCTCCGATAAGAAACCGAAACCTAAAAACGCACCCAAACTAAGCGTTTTTTTTTTCTTCTTTTTTTTTAAACAGCGCCGTAAGTTTTTGTCATTTTCTTATATATTCCTAAAAATAGTTGATTTAGTGGTTTTCGATGATGCTTAGCAAGCTCCTAATTGGAACCATAGGTGATTCCAGCGAAATCGGCGCCATGTAGTGGCATCGCCAAGAAGCTCAGGAGAGGAGGTCGCTTCGACTCTGTCGTCTGCAATCGCTGCTTGGTCCTCGAAGGCAGCGTAGAAACAAACATCGTTTCCAGTGATTATTTTTCTGCTTCCGCCGCAATATTCCTACGCACTGACAGAAAGGTTTCTATCGTCGAAAAATCGCTTTACTTTTATACGTAACCCCAATTTTACCCTGCAGTGCAAGAACTTTATGGTGGTCCGAAGAAAACGACCTCGTTTCGTCTGCCATTTTCCTGACCAGCACACCCTATAGTTCGCTGGAGTCACGAATATCTCTATTTCCACTCATTAAAAGTTCATTAACAAATTACACTTAATTAGCCAAATTATCGTTACAATTATCTCCCTATATACTATGTTCCCCTCGCTGTTTAAACGTGCACAAACCGCGTAATTGTAGTTTTCACGGCTTTCTTTAGAGAAATCTGTAAATTAAAAAAAAAAACGTATAGTCCGGCAACACGAGCAACGCTGCACTCGTGACCCTATTCTAAATCTCCCTAATAATAATTTTATTATTAAATTTAGTAATAATATTAATAATATTACCAATATTACTTCTATTATTAATATTATTATTATGCGTTATGGAATCGCTGTACATGCGAATTGTTTGCAAATGTGGCAAACTAAAATTAACAATATCCAAAAAAGGAACTTTACATGGAGTTTCATACACCACCGAGGATGCGCCAAACAAAGATGTATTCAAGTGGTTAGACCTCCCACGTTTTGCTACATTTTTTAAAGATGTATGATAACGAAACACTATTGGACTAGCTCTTCTAAGAAACGGCGAGCGTTTTTCGGTACTTTAAGTGTATACCAAATATGGAAAGCTAATATACGGTCCTATGTTTCTGAGATTCTTACTAGACTCACAGAGTCGTTTCTTGGTCTGGACTCCAAACCACACCTGAAAAAGGCTTAAAAATATTCATGATAAAAACAAAATAGCGCAAATACAAGGACGAAGTAGAATGAACCAGAGGACACGGCGCTGACTTTCCGCTGAAGATTTATTTGTGAAGGCGTCTGATATAAATAGCAAACATGCCACCCAAAAAAAAATGAAGGAAAAAAATGAAAGCCGTTTACAACT
Source organism: Ixodes scapularis (assembly GCF_016920785.2). Taxonomy (NCBI): domain Eukaryota; kingdom Metazoa; phylum Arthropoda; class Arachnida; order Ixodida; family Ixodidae; genus Ixodes; species Ixodes scapularis. The sequence goes on along the minus strand of NW_024609884.1, from coordinate 104,056,253 downwards.
CCCTGTAACGCCGAATTAGAGCGCAGCTCTTGAGGAGGAGGAGCCAAGGCCTCAAAGGTCATGTGACCTCTGCTGAGGTCACATGACCTTGGTGGGGTCACGTGACCTCAGTGGACCTCAGCGGGGAGGGGGTCACGTGACCTTGGTGGGGTCACGTGACCTCCTCCCCAAGATCACGTGGGGGTCACATGACCTGGGGGTGTCACGTGATCTCGGAGGTCACGTGATCTCGGAGGTCACGTGACCCCCAGAGAAATTTTTCCGCTAGATTTAGCGGGGAAATTTTTCTGCTAGATTTAGCGGGGAAATTTTTCCGCTAGATTTAGCGGGAAAGTTTCCCATGATTTAGCGGGGAATTTTTTCCGCTAGATTCAGCGGGAAATTTTTTCCGCCAGATTTAGCGGGGACATTTTCCCGCTAGATTTAGCGGGGAAATTTTTCCGCTAGATTCAGCGGGGAATTTGTTCCGCTAGATTTAGCGGGGAACTTTTTCCGCTAGATTTAGCGGGGAAATTTACCCATAATGCACCGCGCGGTTACGCCGACGGCGACGGCGACGGCAACGGCGACGGCAACGGCGACGCCGACGGCGACGCCGCTCAAGCCAGATACGGGCGCCTAAGAGCTGCGCTTTAAGAACACAAAAGATATATGTCAGGTTTTCAATACAACACTGTCACTGCTTTGCCCTCATCGTTCTAAGAACTGCCACTCCTTATCCGAAAGTACGAGTGACGGGGCACTAACGCAGTCAGGACCCAGTCGCACAATATCACGTGCTTCTATTATTTCCCCCGTCGCTCTGTCCTTATTTTTAAGAACCACTTGGCATCCCTCGAAGGCGGGAATGCACCCGCAATCTCTGCAGTGCACGCCTAAGCGTCCTGACACGACTTTAAAAACGTTGTATCGGTGTTCTCTGCGTCGATCGTTTAAGCATCTTCCAGTTTGTCCTATATAACGACGGCCGCAAGATAAAGGAATGGAATAGACCACTCCTTGCACACAAAAAACGAACTGACTTTGGTGTTTTTAGTGCACACGATCTTAATGTCAACATCTGAATTTACTTTTCTGCAAAGCCCTGCCAACTTATTAGGTGCCGAAAACACCCAACCTCAACACCTACTCTACTTCCCACTTTCTTCAGGTTATGTGAGATACCATGAAGATACGGTACAACGGTGACGTTTTTGTTCACTTGTCTAGCTTTCAGGGTGGAGCTACTACGCCTTTACTTTAGTAAGGTTTCAGCCCCTGCAGTTAATAGGTACACTGGATAGCCAGCAGTCTGGAGTCTAGAAGCTGGTTCATTATAGCTTATGTCAACCTGGTGCGAGCACGACTTGTCCAGAGCATTTTGAAAACACAGGTTAACTGTCCCTCGTTTTACAAGTTTAGAGTGCGCTGAGGTGAACGGCAGAAGTGGTTTATTGCTTCGTGGTTCATATCCCCAACACGCGTGAGCATCACAAAAGTGAAGACGGAGGTCTAAAAACCTGATGGAGCAATTTATAGGCAGCTCATGCGTCAAAATGAGCGGTTTAAGGCTATCAGTGCAAGTAGTTAAAACAGACGACACCTCTGCTCCTAAGGCTTCTTTGTCCCAATCTTATGAAACCAAATAATCATCCACAAACCATAAAATTCTTGCAACCTTAGAATCTTTAAGTTTTGTAAAAAGAATTTTATTATAAAATGTGAGATAAATATCGCTTAGCACGGGAGCAATGCACCACCCTATACAGACACCATTCTTTTGGATAAGCATACTGTCATTCCAGGTTGCAAACGTCGACTTCAAATGATACGCCAGAAGCTCTAAAGGTTGCTCATAACGGTGGCCCTCTTCAGCAAAATGAAGCAGGGCGTCAAAATAAAGCCCTGCTTCATTTTGAAACGCCACATAACCATGCCTGTCAATGCATTCTTCAACACTTGCCATTAGCTTGTCATGCGGGAGTGAATAATAGATATCTTTTATCTCTATCGAGCAGGCTAAAAGACTCCTGCTAGGATGGTCTTTTAGATACCCAATTATTTCTTCTGAATTCTTAACTCGCAAAGGGTCATCTATCACAAGCACATTCAAATTCTTATGTAGGAGGGTAGCCATGGATTTGTGCCACGTCCCATTTTCCGATGCAATAACACGCAGAGGACAATCTACTTTATGTGCTTATGCTGAAAAAAATAATTTTAGTCTTAAGCCTTTACGTTTTTCCACAGATAGCGTAAGTTTATCTAAACCTAGCCTCTTACAAATCGTGCGAGCATCTAGCTTAGCTTTTGAAAGGGACATATCGTCCCTGTTAGAAAAAGTAGCATAGATAGCGTCAAACGCTTTTTCCAAAAACATGCCCTTTGGTGCAACAACAAAGCCCCCTTTTTTATCTACTGATCGTAGTGTCACATTGTTATCCTTTAAAAAGGAGACAGTGCTCTTCAGAGGAATCTTATGACCGGAAGGTTTACAGTTCGTCAAGACATCCACTCCTTCAGACACACATCTTTCAGTCTCAGATTCCGGCGCTCTTGCAGAGACTTGCCTCACCATTGATAGAAGTTCAGGAGACGATTACTTCGGCTCCATGGCGAACTTCGGGCTTTGGAACAGGACCCTTTCAACTTGCTTCGGGAGGTCAGTTCCACCCAATTTGTAGACCTTGTTTTCAGCAGGTGGAGTTGTCTTGGTCACGCTGGCTCGAAGATGCAACAAAGTTTGTTGGCACAGAAAGTCAACAGTTCTGTCAACTTTACGTGAAAACTCGCGCCACCAAGCATCACTCCTGTACGGATTGGCCCACTCTTGAAGACGTATGAACAGGCACTCTCGGTAAAGTCGTGTCGGTCGTTCACATTCTGAACGGAGGATCTTGCAGATCCTCATTCCATGGCCTTGTGAAGGACCGTACGCACCGAACAAGATCCTTACTTCTGGAGGCAGAAGGGTCTTGTTTGGTGCGTACGGTCCTCATTTTTAGAATTCTTAGGTTTGTGGATGATTATTTGGTTGTATTAGATTGCGACAGAGAGGCCTTCGGAGCAGAGGTTTCGTCTGTTTTAACTACTTTCAGCGATAGCCTTAAACCGCTCATCTTGACTCGTCAGCTGCCTATAAATAGCTCCATTAGGTTTTTAGACCTCCGTCTTCACTTTTGTGATGGTCACACGTGTGGGGGATATGAACCACGAACCAATAAACACTTCTGCCGTTCACTCAGCGCACTCTAAACTTGTAAAAAGAGGGAGAGTTAACATGTGTTTTCAAAATGCTCTGGACAAGTTGTGCTCGCACCAGGTTGACATAAGCTTTAATGAACCAGCTTCTAGACTCCAGCCTGCTGGCTATCCGGTGTACCTATTAACTGCAGTGGCTAAAACCTTACTAAAGAAAAGGCGTAGTAGCTCCACCCTGAAGGCTAGACAAGTGAACAAAAACGTCACCGTTGTACCGTATCTTCATGGTATCTCACATAAACTGAAGAAAGTGGGAAGTAGAGTAGGTGTTGAGGTTGGGTGTTTTCGGCACCTAATAAGTTGGCAGGGCTTTGCAGAAAAGTAAATTCAGATGTTGACATTAAGATCATGTGCACTAAAAAACACCAAAATCAGTTCGTTTCTTGTGTGCAAGGAGTGGTCTATTCCATTCCATTATCTTGCGGCCGTCGTTATATAGGACAAACGGGAAGATGCTTAAACGATCGAATCAGAGAACATCGAAACAACGTTTTTAAAGTCGTGTCAGGACGCTTAGGCGTGCACTGCAGAGATTGAGAGTGCATTCCTCGCCTTGAGGGATGCCAAGTGGTTTTTAAAAATAAGGACAGAATGACGCGGGAAATAATAGAAGCACGTGATATTGCGCGACTGGGTCCTGACGGCGTTAGTGCCCCGTCACTCGTACTTTCGGATAATGAGTGGCAGTTCTTAGAACGATGAGGGCAAAGCAGTGACAGTGTCGTATTGAAAACCTGGCATGTTATATATCTTTTGTGTTTTTCCGTGATTTTTTTGGGTGGCATGTTTGCTATTTATATCAGACACCTACACGAATAAATCTTCATTTGAAAGTCAGCGGTGTGTCCTGTGATTTCTTCTACTTCGCCCTTGTCTTTCGGCTGTTTTGTTTTTATCATGTCTACTTACCAACTAGCCCAATCTTTTACGTTAATCGACTATATTGGAAATATTGGGCTACATCTCTTTGCTTTATGAACTATTACTGAACTACACCTGCCATGAATATTCGTTCGGTATAGCTTTTTCTAACTGACGCCCCTCGTGCTTTTAGCGGTTGCAGCAAGTTTTCTGCTATGCTTTCTGTCAGCAAGACATACGAGCTTTTACTTTCGCAATGCAATTTGACTATTGTACTGTTTGTAACTTCGTAGTTGTTTTTGTTTTCTTTTTATGTTCTCCGTTTGGATGGTAGTTTTTGGTGTACTTCTTTTTTTCATTCTCTCTGGTGTGTTGTGTGCGGTTCGCACGTCTTTCTTGTGTGATTTAGATATTTGGTGCGGCTTCTTCATTTTTCAAAGTCAATGTTCATTGTCAATGTCATCACTATCTGAGATTATTATGATTATTATTATAGTGAAGTGAAGTGGAAGTAAAGGCCCGCAATGCACGACGCACTAGCAACGAAGGTATTAAGAAAAACGTTCACTCAAATATGAGCCTTGTTGCGAATACTTTCAATCACTCTTTTGCTTCCGTTTCTGGCTATCTTGCAATAGAAAAATTACGACAGACAATCAAGAAACGTCTTGTTTAAGCACTGCCTAGCTCCGAAACATGACGGAAAAAGATCTGGATGCGCTGTTATTTAGCTTCCGGCCTCACAAAACCCCTGGCGTAGGTAATATAAAACTGAGCGACTTGCGCCGCTATTTTCAAGTTTTAAAATATGTCTTCCTCCACATACTAAACGGAGTCATTCTCACTGGAGTTTTCCCCTCAAAGTTTAAAAGCGCAATCATAAGGCCCTTTTATAAGAATGGCGCTCGTGACGATGTAAAAAACTATCGTCCCATTTCTATTCTTCCGTGTTTGGCGTTGGTTCTGGAGAAACATATTTTAAGATCAATGAACGATTTCCTTGATTAATACAACCTTATATCGCCTAACCAATACGGTTTTATTGCCGGCCGCAGCACTCAATCTTTACTTGGGGACATGTCTGATATTTTGCACACGTCGATCGACAATAATCAATTTACATGTGCCTTTTTTCTCGACGTATCCAAAGCATTTGATTCCATCAATCACCAAATACTCTTGAACAAACTTTACAACGGCGAATTTCGAGGTCCTTTTTTTTCTTTTTTTGCTGCTTTGAAATTTTTTGACAGACAGATCACAGAAGGTAATGGTTTGCAACGAAAAAAAGTGCTAAGGTATTTCTCAAGTCAGGTGTACCGCAAGGGTCAGTTTTGTCCCCCCTGTTGTTTAACCCCTACGTCAACGATCTCGCTAGATTAACATCAAGATGCTGTTTTTCAATACGCAGATGACACGTTGCAGTTATCCACTCATGTCAGTATGCGTAGTGCAATAAACACTCTACAAATAAATTCTACGAAAGTAATGAGCTGGTTTGAAGCCAATCAACTCAGTGTGAATGTACTAAAAAAAAAAAGAAAGCTTATTTATTTCCGCAATCCACTTACACGACAGTGCACAGGCATCCCTTTTATAATACATTCCTCGTCTTGTGTATCCTTGAAGCTGTACACCCATTCCATACCACAATACAGTCAAATTCTTGGGACTTTTCTTCAATAGCGATCTCTCCTGGAACACACACCTTGATTATCTGGCTAAATGACTACGAGGTGTATCTTGTAGTTTTTTACCATACAAAAACGTTCCCCTCAATCTCCGTCAGAAACACAGTCGTGAATGCTCTTGCGTACGGAGTTCTTCGCTATGGAACTACTATCTTCGCCAATTGCTCCATACTCTGGAAACGAAAATTCACGCCAATCTGAAAAACATCTCGAACAACATTGCATATAATCAGAATATAAACCAGGACCATGAAACATTCTCTGATGTGGGCTTGCCACGTTTCTTACCACTTTTTCATGGATGTGTCATCCGAAGATATTATTGGCTCAGTGAATTGAAAATACCTCGAACTGTCCAGTGCTCTATAAGAAACAGTGAGCACTTTATAATTCCTCGCGTATACACCAAATATGAAAGAAAGTGTTCGTTCGGATTATGTTCCTCCCATATTTAACAAATGAGCAGATTTTTTTGATCAAATTGACTCTCGGCGTGTATTAAAAAAATGCATAAAGCGATTCTGCTAGTAGCAGCCCTTTGAACTGTACACGACTGCAATCTCTCTAGAACTGTGAGGAGGCTGGTTATTGTTAGCATGTAAGTGACTGTTCAACCATCAGCCTATATGTCCGCACAATGTGTATGATTAAGGTGTATATTTATGTGTACATCTAGGCATGTACGTCTATATGCGTCGTGGTGCACTCGATGTTGTATATAAGCCCAAATACTCATTTAGTTGTGTGTGTAACCTGTGAAACCACTTCAAATTGTATAAAGCTGTCTCGTATTCGCGCCTGAGAACAATCAGCCTCATCACTACGGGGTCTAGTCGCACAAGCCGACCCTGGGTTCGACTCACCCGCCTCTTACGTGCTGATGAAAGAACAAGCCGAATGAATTATTGGAATAATAATAATAATTAGTAATACTATTATTAGTAGTAGTACAAGTAGTAGTAGTTATGTATTTACGCTGGGTGAATAAAAAACGAGCAGAAAGCAGGTTCGTCAAAGGCAACAAGAGCTTGTGGGGCTGAACATAAAAGTTGTAGTGTTCACAAAAAAGTTCCAGAAAGTAATAACGAAATTCACAAACACAAGAGAATAAGATAGCACCAGTTCAGATGTACAATCTAGACTCACACTTCACCAAAAGTAAAATTTCGAAGGGTCTGCAAAAAAATAAAGATGTTACTGGTGAGCACGTCAATAGACTATATTAGAAAATCAACACAAACGGGCACTGCACAAACGCTAAAGCAGTTGCTCTCATAGCGTGATTAAAGAGTGCGCCGCTCACATACAAATTTATGAGTTCAATATTAGACAGACGCAACGACAGTTTCTGCGCGAAGCAATAAAAAAATCACGAAACAACGAGGTTGATCATCACATAGCTTCTTCTTTAATAGAAGTATTACGAAGCACGTTTTTAAGTTTCTTTCTGCAAGTAAGGCCCAGTGGCGTACCAACTTGTTTTAGAGTGTGTGTGTGGGTGTGTGGAAAGGGGGGGGGGGGCAGAAATGCAGAATCAGAATTGGAGTACGGAAGAGAACACAAACCACTGTTTCTGTCCGACTCTCCCTGAAAACATTTGCGAATAAATTATTAAAAAAATATTGTCAGCGGCGAGTGAATCAGGTATAAAACCATTATTAAAAAGACTGCCGTGCAAACGCGGTGAGATACCTCGTGACTCATTAAGCCGTGACCAAGTTTCAGCTGAGTTCTTTCGATGGTTCAAGAATTGTCTTTGAAAATAAATTCGTTTAGCAGAACGAAGAAGTGCAGTGACTCTGTTTCTATATTAATAATAACATTAACAACAATTATTAGTATTATTAGTATTTTTCAATCAGCTTTCAGAGCGTATTCTCAAGGATACAACGAGAAGAAATTTGAAGAAAATGAAAACTAATTTCAATATTGCATAATTTAGTATACTTCTCAAAGTGATCAACACGTGTTTTTTTTTGTGTTTTTTTCTGACAAATCATCTTACGGAAATAATTTGGTCCTTCTCAAGAAGAGTTATATACTCTACGACAATTCTTCCCGTCTACTTCAGCCCATTTGTGTCTGTGCGTCTGTGTGTGTCTGTGTGGGCGTCTTCTGGCTTGCCTTCAACTTGCAATCACTCCCGAGGCAACGACTTGGCACTGCTTCACTGTGATTGAACGGTACAACAAGAATGACATTTGTGCGTGTATATGTGTGTGTAGGTACATATGCGCAAGCAATAATACATTGCAAGGGAATGGTAATGTAAACATTTTAATAGACAACTTAGCATCCGGCTTATAAGCCCATGCAGCCTTTGTGCAGTCCCGCAAATTGAACTTGCTTAATATTTTCCCCGTCAGCAAAAAAATGATTAGTAATATTATGAATTGCAGGAGGAACCCTCTGACTGCTTACGTGTAGGAAGTCCGTCGTCCTTGACCATACGATTGAGCGGCGCGTGCTTGATGACGTAGTTTTATGGCCATCTTTCGAGCACAACAGCGCCGCTTTTTCGCGCACTGGGGCAGGCTGCTACTACTACTAATACTAATGTTCGTTTATCGGTTGAATTCATTATAGTCACGCGAGAGAAATATTTTTGAGTAATGTTTCTACAGGTAATAAAGTTTATGACGACGTATAGGGCGACGTATTGGACGACGCCGAGGACGACGTCCTAAAGATCGACACCAAGTATGGCGTCTGGGAAGAGCTCTAGGACGACGTCGAGGACGACATCAAGGATGGCGTCTAGGACGTCGTCGAGGACGACCTTTCGGACAACAACAAGGAAGACGTCGAGGACGACCTTTAGGACGACGTCGAGAACGACGCCTAGAGGACGACATCTAGGATGACCTCTAGACGACGTCAAGAACGACGTCTAGGGAGACTTCAAGGACGACGTCTAGGTCGACGTCGACAACGACGCATAGAGGACGACGTCCAGAACGACGCCTAGAAGACGACGTCTAGGACGACCTCAAGGACGACGCCTAGAGAACGACGTCTCGGACAAACTTTAAGACAATTTCAAGGACGACGCCAAGGTCGCCGTAGTCCTTGAGCATGCCATTGAGCGTCGCGTGCTTGATGACGTAGTTTTATGGCCATCTTTCGAGCACAACAACGCCGCTTTTTCGCGCACTGGGGCAGGCTGCTACTACTACTAATACTAATGTTCGTTTATCGGTTGAATTCATTATAGTCACGCGAGAGAAATATTTTTGAGTAATGTTTCTACAGGTATTAAAGTTTATGACGACGTATAGGGCGACGTATTGGACGACGCCGAGGACGACGTCCTAAAGATCGACACCAAGTATGGCGTCTGGGAAGAGCTCTAGGACGACGTCGAGGACGACATCAAGGATGGCGTCTAGGACGTCGTCGAGGACGACCTTTCGGACAACAACAAGGAAGACGTCGAGGACGACGTCGAGGACGACCTTTAGGACGACGTCGAGAACGACGCCTAGAGGACGACATCTAGGATGACCTCTAGACGACGTCAAGAACGACGTCTAGGGAGACTTCAAGGACGACGTCTAGGTCGACGTCGACAACGACGCATAGAGGACGACGTCCAGAACGACGCCTAGAAGACGACGTCTAGGACGACCTCAAGGACGACGCCTAGAGAACGACGTCTCGGACAAACTTTAGGACAATTTCAAGGACGACGCCAAGGTCGCCGTAGTCCTTGAGCATGCCATTGAGCGTCGCGTGCTTGATGACGTAGTTTTATGGCCATCTTTCGAGCACAACAACGCCGCTTTTTCGCGCAATGGGGCAAGTAAGGCGTTCGCCTTACTACTACTACTAATAATAATAATAATAATGTTCTTTTATTGGTTAAATTAAAAAATGATGCAATGAAGGCCGCTTAGTCAAAGCTAGCAAGGGCTTGTGAGACTGAACCAGAGTAGCCCTGGTGACAGAGTAGTTAAAAAAAATCGAAAACAAGAATGAGCACACCGGAAGACTTCCGGAAATGTTCAATTGCCCCGTAAGTGATGACGTCACAACATGGCGTCTGGGTCCAAACAAACCTTTGCTAGGGACGTTGCTAAGGACTAATGCATGGAGACTCCACGTGAGGCTGCATTTTTTATTACAAGTAAATAATTTTTTGTAAGCAACCTAACTTCTTGATATCTAATTATGAAGATGATCTTGTCGTCTCAGTGTCGTATTGCAACAATGAAAGCCATTTCAGAAGTATTACACTCCGCTTTGCTTTGGTAGCAGACGACACGATAGATTTTTTGGCATCTGTTGCAGCGGGCGTCTTCATTGAATTGTGTCGGTAAACAAGCAACAAAAACAAGTGCATTGCCGTGGCCGCAGAGGCCTCCGCAATGTGCGTTGTTTTCTGTAAAGAACCCAGCTAATTTCAGAGGAGTAAAAATGCCGTAAAATCAAACCACGTCATGCAGGTCATTTACGACGATGACCTGAAGTGCATTACCGGCATAGTGCAGGCCAGTATAAGAAACACATCGTACGCCGTCAAGGTAATTCGTTTATTATTATTATTATTCTTATTATTATTATTATTGAGGTTGTCAGGTTATTACAGAATTTTATGTCTATCGCGATTTTTCAGTAGCCATTGCAGCGATGGTTACAACGAGGTACGACGCACCCTCACATAGCGCCAGTCCACAAACAAAATTTGGGATCTCGACCGATCGCCTGAACTGCTTTTCTCACGGGTTCAATGCGATCTTTTAGCAGACGATCATCTCGATCGACGCCCGGAATTTCGATAAACCGTATTTTGCATCGCACCCCAATATGAATGCTCTTAAGTCACTGAAAATGATTATATTCAGAACAAATGCAATATCAGAATATCGTCCTTATTCACACGATTCAAACGACGGCGCCGGCTTGGCCTGCCGGCGTGTGGCAGACGGCATACTTCTTGCATTCGTTGTCTGTTGCAGGCATCTTGAGGACCGGAAGTTGCAGTCGTAAAAATTTCAGAAACAAGCGATTACCGGCACACTTCTGTGAAAACATATATGACATTCACGCTTTTTATATCTGTGATTTTTAGAAGTTTAAATCCTACTCCTGATTTTTGAACGGTCGGGTTTTCGTAGCGAATCCTCAGCCACATGTATTTGTCCATAACAACGACCCTAGCAACGGTTTGCTTGGACCCATGACGTCACACTTACGGAGTTAATTAAGCCTGAGGCAGTAATAAAATACAAAAATAAAAAGTCCAAAAAAGTTGTCTGAACCAAAATTTGAAAGGCAACCCGACGTTTCAAAATCCACTCGGTTTCTTTTTCAGGGGTGACTGAAGGCACACGGGACACCAGCAGCTCCTAACCTCTTTTTTTTTTTTTTTTCAAAAAAGAAAAAGAACAGAAATTTAAAAAGGAGAAATTAGGAAATTGAAAAATTGTAAAATAACTGTGCCGTCTGCTCGAGTTTTGTCTTGGCAGCACATACTTCACCTTCAAAGGGGAGGTTTTCAAACAGGTCAGTGGCACTGCAACGGGTGCGGCCATCTCGGTCACAACGGCGAACCTCACGATGAAAACAATCGAGCAAAAAGCGCTGAGGTCTTTCCCCAACAGCCCCAAAGTATTCATGCGCTATGTGGATGATTGTTTCTGCATTCTAAAGAAACTGGACGTGACTAATTTTTTCGCACACCTCAACTCTATCGAGCCGGCCATTCAATTTACCGGGGAATGTGAGAAGGATGGCACCTTGCCGTTTCTTGATGTGCTGGTGAACCGACGAGGGCAAGATGTGACGTTTACGGTGTACCGAAAATCAACACAAACTGGATGCTACCTCGATTTCGATTCGAACCATCCAACGAGTTGTGAGGCCTCAATGGTTTCGACCCTCCTGCCTAAGGCAACGACTATCTGCTCGTCGGAAACCGATAAAAAGAAGGAGAAGAAGACCATAATTGAAGACCCAAAAGAAAAATGGCTACTCTAGTAGCTTCATTGAGCGCATCGCCCGACGCCAAAGTCTCGTCAGACAAAACCAAATGCCAGTAGAAGAAAGACAGCCCCATCGAGTCGCGCGCATCAGCGTTCCCTACGTAAAGGGAACCAGCGAAGCGCTCGCACGAGTACTGAGAAAGGGAGGTATTCTGCTGGCTCACAAGCCCTCTTCCACACCGGGAAGGTTTATGCCTAGACCGAAAGATCGTGTACCAGAAGAAACAGCACAGAGCGTGGTTTACACCATTCCTCGCGCAGAGTGCCCTGCAACCTACATTGGCGAGACGAAGAACTTTCCCGAGCGTATCCGCCAACACGAGAAAGACGTGCCGAAGTTTGACAGTAAGCGCAGCGCCATCGCCGAACATTGCGATACCCTAGACCATCGCACTGACTACGCGAACGCGCACGTGGTGGACACAGAGCCTATTTTCCAAGAAGACTTGGAATCGTGGTGAATCCAACATACGCCAAAAAGCCTAAACAGGTCCCTTGGAGCTTTGCCCTCTGTGCAGGCGCATGGCCTCCGTGACCTGACGGAGAAGCTGAAGAGACGATCATCTCCATAACTAAAAAGTTATTTCACAAATTAGCGCCTTCCTTCCTTCCTTTAATTTTTTTTTTCTTTCCTATTTGAAAGACGAAGAGGTTAGGAGCTGCTGCTGTCCCGCGTGCCTTCAGTAACCCCTGAAGAAGAAACCGAGTGGGTTTTGAAACGTCGGGTTGCCTTTCAATTATTGGTTGGAGCTACATTTTCGGACTTGAACTCTGACCCAACCAGGCAGATTTCTGCCGAATATATTTACTTAAAAAAAAAAGGTACACACGCAAGACAGAAAACGGGTAGCTTTTGCCCAGCATGGCACAAGAAACACTTAAGATATACTCCAAGATGAACCACCGTCGACGGATTTGTTTACCTTAAGAACGACATAAACGTATTGTTCGCAAAGTAAAAAAAAAAAAAAGTTTACATTCATCGTCTAAAAACTCATGTCGCAAGGCTTTTAATGCTTCTCCTTAGAAGTCTCAACGAACGGGCGGTAAAAAAGTTAAAGATGTCTAAAATCTAAAAAGAACACATGTATTTTTTTTTTTACCATAACGAGTGTAGCAACTCGGAGCCTTAAAAGGGCCCTGCAATCATATCTAAGCGCCTACCTTTTATGCGGTTTCCACGTCTCTTGGGGTTCGGGCAAGCCAGCGGGCACGGAAAGAGTAGCTAAATATCAGTGAGCCATATTTTAACCGGACGACACGGAAACCTCCTCCACCGACGAGGGCGAACCGCGGTACCGAAAGCGCGCAAAATGTGACGTCTTTGGTGCTGGGCTTACTACTGGTCAGAGCCACTAAAAACTTCTCTTTGGTCGAAATACAAAATATAAGTGGCGCGAACCGTTTCAATTATTTATAAAAGTAGTTTTTGTTCACTATTATAGTTGAAAAAAAGAAAGAAATGCAGTTTATAAAGTACGGAAACAAGAAATGAACCGTCAACATACCCGCCGCCAAGCGGTGGAAAAGGCGGTGCATACTTGAAAGGAGTAGTGGGATAGGCTCCTTGCACTGACGTCACATCGCACACATTTGAACACCAAGTAAAAGGAGGAGAGGGAAGGTGCTTTTGTAAGAATATTGAGTGACAGGTTAATCTTCTATAATCTTCTGGGAGGAGAATGGCGACGCCTGTGCAAATCCGGGAGGCACAAAGGAGGATCCTGATAAGAGGGGAGCTCCTACTTCCCCTCTTCTCTGGAGGGCAACGGAAATGACGTCTTGTGCAAGCCACGTATATGGCGCCGACACGGAAAAATCCCGGATGTACGTGGTGGCGCTGCAGTCATATGGACAGGAGGATCCGACCGGCTCCGAGCGTTCCGAAGGCCTTCGGCGAGAGGCTTTGTCTTGCGGTTTGGCCGTTTCGCGGTATGGCAGCGCGAAGTGGCTCCCATTCTGAACTGATCTTTACCCCGTGTTTGCTGTCGTTTGTGGCCATTGAAGTGTCATGCCGAATTAGTGTTTAATCGCATCGCGCAGCAAACGCAATGAAAGCCGCTTTGGCTGCCCGCTGCATACAGCCTATCCAGAACATGCTTTAGTGGCGCCCTCTGGCGCCGTCGACACGGAGTGCGGCCGTGAGCGCTCGATGAGCTCACTATTCCTCCTCTAGTTCACGGCCACTCAAACCAGGACCTACGACGTCATGAGGGAGGTTATTTTTTGCTTATTTTTGTAATTCTAAATTGCCTATAACTTTTAAAATAAAGCGAATTTCGCGAAAAGAAAAGTTTCACTAAGTTACTCTGTTCAGTGCGCTCAGGTTCGGTGTAAATTAAAAAACAGTAAAAAGTCCTTGCAGGGCCTCTTTAAAGGGCCCATGAAACTAATTTTGGGCTGGGATAAATGAATTCAGATTGGGATTTTACTAAAAGCATATGGTTTAGTGGGCCAAAAGAAAGAAGGACGAAAGTAAAAAGCATAATTTTCGGTACGAAAATATGAAAACACAGCTGGCATTTCGTACCTCCTTCCCTTCAAAAGCTCTCTGCCTTTTCACTGTGATACATCCGAGGTACCCAAAGCGTGTCATCCGGCCCAAACGCACGTCACACGACTCCGGACCTCACTTATTCCCTTCACCCCTAAGCTGACAGTGCGGTGGAAGCTATGCGCTTGCCCGATCAATCAGCCGCCTCCCATTCATCACCTGTCGTCATTCGCTGCACGTGGGCATAGGCGAGGGAGCAAAATGACGTGGCAATTGTGGGTGGTCCAAGGAGCACGTAGCTTCCACAGCACTGTCAGGTTCGAGGGAACGGAGTGGGGAGAGCAACTTTTGTCCGAGTTTTGAGCTACGGGCTAATCTTCTAGTAGGAGACTGGCGGTGTCCGGGTACACAAACGAGGGTCCGAGCAAGAGAGGAGTTCCTCCTTTCCGTCGTCTTGAACTGTTTGGTACAACGCGCGGTTTGTGAGTTCAGGACGAAAGCTAAGAAGGAAAAAGTTGAAAAATTGTTTTATGCCCACTTTTAAAAATTACGCAAATTTCGTGAGGCGGGCGAAGATATTTGAACTCATCATTCCAATTGTGACTGAGTACAACTGCATCCAAAAAGAAAAATCGAATGTTAATCATTCAAAGCGTTTGAAAAAAGAAACCTTAATTGGATGGTGTAAGGTTGGAACATGCTTTTCTAAAAACTTCTTTTAAAGGTACTGTTCACCTTTGCCTGCCATTAACTCGAACATTTTCAAAAATAGTTATGCCATAGCGCAAATTGTTGAAAGCTGAAGAACAAGCGATTTGCTTGCGAACACGGTCTGGCGTAGATGTTTTGATACAGTAAAGTAGGCAGCAAACACTACTTAACTTTGAACATATTTTTGTGCGATAAGAGTTCCATGACAGATCTAAATCAAAGTGTATTCGGAGGTCTTTTGCAGTGTAGGAATATCACAGTTGCACATGAAGCACTGTAATGTATGTAACATTAAAGGAGTGTTTAAGAAAACAACTTTTAAAAGATTTGAAAAGCAGACGAGTTTGGTCTTCGAAATAATGATATCGACCAGATTACGAGCAAACCAGTCCGTGAGATGATTGGAAGAGCGTTGGAGCATATCAATCGATTTTGAATAGGAAATATAACATGTTAGTAACAGAGAGTCATAAGCGTACTGGTAAAGAATGCAGTTGGAAACTGCAGTACACATATCGTTAACATCGATACTGATCAACAGCGGTGAAAGTACACAGCCATGTGGGACAACAGATTAAAAAAAAACACTTTGGTCATATGCGCACCGTCCACCGAAACCATATGTGAGTGATCAGATAGGAAACAATTTAACGGTGTGAAGAAATTACTTCGAAATCCGATAGCCGAGATTTTGATTGGTAAAAGGGAGTGAGTCATGGTATCAAATAATTCTCCAACGTCAAGAAACCACGCCCAAGTACACCGGTTCTGTTCAAAGCCATGCATTATTTCGGTCGTCGGAAAGAGCGTCCAGAAGCGCCTATGTGCCTCAGCGAGCAAAGAAGCCACACTGAGTTTGGGACAGTAAGTTGTGTTTATTTATAACCAAAGACATCGTGATAAAAGTAGTTTTCTCTCAAATCTGATCTAGACTTGGCAAAATCCAAATGGGACAAGAGTGTTCCACTTATCTATGATGTCTTTCCTTAAACACAGGTGTAACGACGGCTATCTTTAAGTGATGAGGTATGCCAGCTGACGCGAATGTAGCGTTGCACAGTACTCGTAGTGTGTCCCGAATGTAAGTATAATTTCAGCGGAGCTTACTCGGCCTTATGATATCAAACACTGGAGATATGTTTCATTTCAAGATAAGAATTATAGATTCTAAATCACCTAAATAAATAATAGTAATAATAACAATGATAACGTTCTATTACCATCAACGTTCCATGGATGGAGCAGAAGTCAAAATGGCGCGAAACTCGTCTGAAGATATGCTTAGGAGGGGACGCAGAGGCCGAGCTTCTGTCGCTGTGACGCACGTCAGGGTGTATCGTGAAGTCAGTCTGATTTTTTTAAGGGTATTGGGAGCGTGCGACACCAAAAGAGCTGCGCGCCGCATCGCCTCTGAAGCCAGAATGGACGGCTCTGTTGAAAGCTGCTTGACAGCGCCACCGACGACAGCGTCCGCGTGGCCTCGCGTGGTAAAAGTCTACACGCTCGGACCTCTTATGCGTCAGCTGCGTCTTGGCCGAGCCTGTGTCCTCCCGCGGACTGTATCTTGCTGTCTCCCGAGTAAAATGTTTGGCACTTGAAATTGGTGGAAACAAAACCTACAAACCTACCCGCGTCCGGCGTTGATCTGTATCTGTTTTTACGTCATTTGACATGCACGAGTGGCCCGGGTTCAGTCGTCTGCCCCCCAGTTCGAGGCGGCCATGACGGGAAAAACACACCAATGTTTTATAGCGATAGCTTTAAGGAGCTCGTGACACTGAAAAACCGGCGTCGGTGGGACGGAAAAATCCAGGATTGGTCGATAAGGCCATGACGTCAAACAAATTTCAAACCCACAACGCCCACGTGAAACGTGACGTCCCGCGGGGAATGAAAGTGATTAAAACATGAAATACATTTTAGCGCTCAAAAAACAGGGACAAAGAGACGAGAAACAGACAGCACAGTGCGCTTAGATTGTTGGGCTAGTTGGTTTTGGAACTTGGAATACATTTCTCGTTTCTCTGTCTCTGTTTTTTTAGCGCTAAAATGCATTCCAAGTTCCAAAACCAACTAGCCCAACAATCTACTCTACTGAGATTAAAACATCACATGTAAATCGAATTACAGGTCGGCGAATGTCTCAAATGATTTCACTCTATAAAGTAATTCACTCGTTTTAAAAAAAATTAAGTATTTTAAGCGGAGGCATGCTTTTAAATAACTGTTTGAAGTGGAGGCGGGGTTCGAACCCTGGACCCCTCGGTTGCGAGCTAGACACGCCACTGACTAGGGTAGTCAGACACGCTTTCAAGGCTCGGGAAGAAGCAGGGGTTTATATGTTTACTATTGTGTTTCACTCTTAAAGGCGAAACTAAAACGCCCTCCTATAATTGTTTTCGTGTATCAGAGCTAGAATGTATTTCTCCGAAGCGTTTATGTGCTCAACGGTCCGGAAATTACCACGAGATGAAATTTATCAGTGCTGGTAGTTGATAAAATCTACGTGAGAAGTATTGTTCCCTCCTCTTATAATCAGATTGCTCTTCGCTCTCCGGCAGATGGAGTATACGCGTACGTGCTTCACACACTTGCGTTTGCTGACGGCTTACGACCAGCTCCGCAGCAGCGCATCCTGTTGTGAGCCGTCGCAAGAGGCTCAAAAACCGGTCTTGGTCGGTCGTACTAGCCTGCAAGTCTGTGAACGGACCTTTAGCATGACCCTTGGAAACACGTCCCCCTTTGGGAAACGCTAACGCTGACCCCTTCACGTTTCTTTTTTTTTGGCTTCCTCTTTTGCTTTTATATGTTTCGCTGCGTCCTTTTGACCTCGTTACCTGGCCAGCCTTAGCGTTTCCCAAAGGGGGGCGTGCGTGGCGTTTCCCAAGGGTCCTGTAAACGGATTCCCGAATAGGAGGTAAAAGCGCTAAAAAACGACGGACAAGTTGAAGAATGACGAACACCACAGAGCGGTGTTCGTCATTCTTCAACTTGTCCGTCGTTTTTTAGCGCTTTTACCTCCTATTCATGAATAACCAACTAGCCCAAGTACACACCCTTAAACGGATTCCCCAAGAATCCACCCATGGATCTTCCTGTAAATGTTCTCACCCCTTTTTTTTGTGCCCTGCCTGCCAGAGTACGCCGACGTCCTCAGATACGGTGATCCATATCACTCGTGGAAAGAACCACATTCATGCAACTCGTGGAAGGAACCGCATTCATATCACTCGCGGAGTGATCCGCATCCATCGTTTGAACTACACACACACATCCCAGCCCATGCACCGTTACTACGGAACCTCGAGCGAAGAACAACCGGCGACAGCAGAGCGGCAACTCAGCACGCCCGCATTCCACCGCGCCACTACGCAACACCTCCCAGATAAGAAAGACGTAGTGCTGAAAGAGATGGCGTGATCAGAGAAGGCAAACACTGGGCACACATTGGACACGACGATGGCGTCAACGTTCGGATCAAACTTGACTCGGAGCCGAGTGCTGACGTAGCACTCGTTTCCAATCCGTGTCCAGCGTTGGTCTTGTCTGATGATGCCATCCCATTCAGCACTACGGCTTTGTTATCTAGGAGGTTCCGCGCTAGCTGTGCGCGTCACTTTGCCGAAAACAGAAGGGCCCGTTTTGACGAAAACTCGACGGTGTCTGTCAGTTTGTCAGCGCCGGGCAGAGAGGAAGAGGTTGACGCGTGCTCACGTCAGAGCTTCGGACCAGTGGAAGCGTCGCCCACGGGAACTGACAAACAAAAGACACCGGCGGGTTTTCGTGAAAACGAGCGTTCTAATGCTAACGCATTAAAAACGAGTTAGAGGTGAATTATAGAGTATTGTTATCCCGTGACTCTGAATATCACGTTCGTATTACCACAAAAAAAACGAGAAAATACGAAAAAAAAAAAAAAAAAGCTGACCAGTCATTAAGTCATACCCAGAGCTTTGGGCTGCCAAGCGCTCGTCACCCATGTGGGCAGCGCGTGAGATTGCATGCCTACCAGGTACACATCCTTTTACTGTTTACAAACATAAACAGCTGCTTGCGTCCCAAGCGACTTCCGGCAGCTCCGTGTTTACAAGCTGGTCGAGCTTGCTTATGACACCGGTGATAGAAAGCAAAAATGCTTCTCGGGCATCAAAGTTCGAGGTTTAACGAGGGCCTTCGGCTGTACAATTTAGCGTCTTGGAGGAGGCAGGTTGGTTTACAAAAATATTCGAAAATTTGTAGTTGATCTCGTGTTTCAACTTTCATATATATATATATTTTTTTACCTTCACCTGGAGAATCGGTGATTAAACGTTTCATCAACATTCCATGAAGCGGTGTCAAGGTGGGCTTTGTTCATTCCTTTTATGAACCGGAAGTACTATGGAAGGTCACAGAGCCGTATATGTAGAGAGTTTGGCCATTCATTGTTAAAAATACGGCGAAAATAAGGGAACGTCATTGGTCAAAATTGTTTCAATGACTTTGGGCGCGATGAATGACACCTCACGTGACCAACCACTAGACACAAATATTCCCCTAGCGGAGCCAATGCTCTTAACAAATAGCCTCCTATAACAATTTCTAGGTGAGCATGTTATTTCATTTCAGCACGATAGAGTGGATATTTTTGTTACTTTTCGTAGCTAAAAGGGCAACGCACGTGACGTTCTCGTGACGGTGACATTCAGAATGCACTCAATCTTTCTTTTGATCGCACTGGAGGCAGCGGCCGCGGGCACGACAGAAAGAGCGGAAAAAACTGCGGATTCGGCCCTGTAGGAGTTTTGGCCCTAATCCCGAACCCGCACACCATGTTCGCAGTTTCGCCTCATGTTTCAGGAAATCCTTCTCGTCAAAGTCTCCTATTTTGGCTCAAGTAAACGCACGCAGCACATTGAAACTCCTTTTTTCCATCCACCTCGTACTTTTCATTCATGCAATTTCAGTTTCACCCAGAAAGAAACGACCTGTGGCGCGGTACGCGAATCCTTCAAAGTCGTCTCAGATTATTCTTACTTCAAACGTTCATCACGGGGGGAATATGCAGCGCAGGCGGCGGCGCCGCTTTCGCCGCTTTAGTCCGGCTCCTGCCGGCTCCTCCCATTCACAAGACTCTCTCAATATACATACTGCTCTGGAACGTCAAAGACTAGAGCACCACCTGGTGGCGTTTTCCATGAAAAAGGCCTATATTCCGCCGCACTAACACCAGTCGTTGCGTCCTTTTTTTTGTTTCCTTCTTGAAAATAGCGAATCCGCACGTGCATAGCTTTCATAAACGCTAAAGGTGGACGAGAGCGGAGATTCTGAAGTTTAGGAGATAACGTCGCG
Organism: Ixodes scapularis; assembly: GCF_016920785.2. Classification (NCBI taxonomy): domain Eukaryota; kingdom Metazoa; phylum Arthropoda; class Arachnida; order Ixodida; family Ixodidae; genus Ixodes; species Ixodes scapularis. The sequence goes on along the minus strand of NW_024609884.1, from coordinate 104,035,941 downwards.
CTCTTGGATGGAGGGACTTCAGTTGTACTTTAAAAATGATTTTTTCTTACAGTATCCGTGCACCAAATTGGAGAATAATCTCGATGCTCGTAATCCTGGAGGCCAAATGAAGACGATATAAATGTTTTATCTTCATATACATATATAAAGAATACATGTACATCTATATAGCATGGGGCAAAAGTATCAAACTACCATGTTTAGTTTTGGATGAAAACACACATTCCGTAAGAAGACCTTTGGAACGGAACAAAACTGCGAAAAAAATAATTGAACTATTAATAATTCGCGAATGTATCGCTTCAGGCATGTTAACTGCAAAAGATCGGTCGGATATATTTTGGCCGCAGGCCTTTATTCGTTCCCATAGGGACTTTTTTTATTTTATTAACTAAACGCGCGGTCAGCAAAACGTAATGTCCCGAACGAGCGGTGTCCGTCGCCCGAGACTGTTCAGGGCCGGCCACAGTGGCGTCGCGGAGACTTGCCACAGCCCGCCGCCGGCTGCCAGCCAAGACCGGTTTCGGCCTCAGTGGCTTGCCGGCCGGCGCCGCCCAGGACACCGGCCCGTGCCACCCCCTAGATTAGAAAGCCCAACTGCTGCATTTTACTGCGTCAATAAAGAAGGCCATCTTAGGTCAAAGATTGGACACGACTACAGCGTCAGCGCTCCACTGGAACTCCTGTCGAATCGAACAGAGCCCGACTCCTAGCCGAACGCGGACGCCGTAGTGGTGCCCAATCTGTCGCATACGGTGACATTCTCAGTGAAGTCGTAAACTCCAGCACTAGGGCTTTCTTCTTCAGAAGGTGCTCCCCGCGCACGGTTGAGGGCTCGCCGTTTTTTGCCGGAGAAAGGAGGGAGCCAATAGGAGGTGGCGTCGATCGTGACGTTGCGATGTCATGGCAACGTACAAGCCGCTTCTCCGCTCATCTTTCACGTTGCTAACAGCCGAGTCACGCGACGGATCGAATCGTGAATTTCGTCGGCACACCATGTACAACGTGACCGTAACGTCACCGATTCCTGAGATCCTGAGATCCGCGCCTCGTCCACGGACGCGCGGGATGTATAAAGTCTAGCGCCTTTTCACTCGAGTATTTTTGAAGGGAGATTTACTTGAAAAGCGTTGTCTGGCAACCGTACAACGTTTTTTTGTTTGAATTATTAACTTCTTTTTCGGGCGATGAAAAGAAAAATGGCGCATCGTTGTGTTTTGTGCGTCCGCTGGTTCATTTTGTCGCGTGATTCTTGGTTCCACGCGTGAGAGAAACTGCAGAACCTTTGTCCGACTGACGCCATGCAAGTTCCGGTACTCGTCCGGGTCCGTGTGATGAAGCTTCCGTCAAAACTCGTCTATCACGCCGCGATAATTCTTGCACGTCCAATCAACCTTTCCCCCAGCAAGACCTTTCGCGTGGCCGTGATGTACTGAAGTGTCGTGCACAAGCGCGGTGTGCGTGAAGGCATCTCCAAACGCGCCTCCGCGAGGCCAGAATTTTGTCGCTTCTACGCCGAACCCTTCTCGAGCAGGACATGCCTGAGTCACTGTTCAGCCTTGGGTTAGAAAAAGGCTAGTGGTGCTTCGCGCGAACCCAATCGGGATGTTTTCTTTCGATCTGTAAATAACAGCGGCGTACGACTCTTTAACGCGGTAGCAATCGTCGATTTCTCTCTTGGACCACGGTGCCATGGTGCGATGTAGGAGTTTCGAGGCACTGTGCGGTGGCGAACAGGTTCAGTACGTCCTCGCTGGCGTCTGCTCGTTGCCTCCCGCGTGTGATGCGCTTGGGAGACGGACGAGCCGCGGACATGTCGTCACGTGATCAATCCGTCCGCGGATTAGTCCGTCGTGTAAATGGGCCAAAAGGAGGGTCGCCTGATATTGTTTGCAATCTCTCTTTTTCCCGGTGCCTTTTCTTAGGGATATTAGCCTTCATTTCTGGCGCGCAGCCGGGGCAGCAAAGCACTGGCTGTGTCCTCGGTGCTTGGGTAGCGCCAACTCGGCTGGACCCGGAACCTGGGCAATTCTTGCCTTCGAAGCTCGGCGACGTCGAAAGATGAACGAGCAGTCAAGGCTGATCATACGCTGATCTCCGAGTCGTCGTCGACACCTGCCATGTATAGACAGCGAGTGCGGTTTGGACGTTGATCAATGCGAAAGACGGGAGCCGAAACGGAAGAACCTAACGAAAAGCAGACGACGAAAGCGCAAACAATCCGGCGGAGGCGCGCGCGCGATCTCGAGCGGTCGAGGAAATGCGAAATTCAGCGCTGTCACGTGATTATAACGGCGGCAAAACGGAGGCCAATGTTGCCACCTCGCTTTGGGACGCCGGATGGCGGTGCCGCCCAGCGGCGCCGACCAGCAGCGCCCTTGCCGCAAGTGTGGTTAGGCCTTTCCTCGAGACCTGTGAAAAGGTCTGAAGACACGGGCCTCGAGGGTTTTACCCCCCATCAGAGTGACCTTGCGAGACTGAGGAAATGCTACCTGCCTTGTGCCGTGCCACTGTCGTCAGTGCGCCCACTCCGCGCCTCATTCGGAATCGGCGGAATTGATTTGGCTCGGTTTGGAAGCCTCCCGTGCAGCGTGTTTCGCCCGATCGATCTTCCCTCGTGCGGATTTCGTGAGGCGCCCGCTTTCCCCAGTCCCGCCAAAAGAGCACCACACGATCGTTCATCTTTGTTTTGAGGCTCTCGTTTTGTGAGTAATCATAGTTGGTGGTAGCTCCGGCTCCCCGATCCGAGTCTCCTCGACCGATCTTCCCTCGGCGTTCCTCCCGGCGTTCCTTCAGTTGGGATCCTCGAGCGCCGTTCATCGATTTTCCTAGTTCCTCTTGCTGCGTGCTCCATGCGCGCGCCTCCTCTTCCCACAGCGTGCAGATCATTTTCGGACCGCATTCCAGACGTAATAGAGCCTTCTTGAAATCTCGAAACGATGCATGGATTATGTGCGGCCGCCATTAGTTGGTGATGCAGCGTGAGCACGCATTCGACAAGAGCGCTTCGACAGTATACGTAGTGCACTCGGATCGAAGCGCATTCCACACGAGCGCTGCATCAGTGTTCGGCGCTAGCTCGGAACCAATCAAGGTCTTCACCCCCGAACCGATGAGACTAACTAATGGCGGCTGTGCTTAATCTATGCATCATTTCAAAATTTCGGAAAGGGTATATTACGGAGGGCTTTTCCCTACGCTGAGCTCTGGCACACGCTAGTCCTTGGGGCCGCTTATTTATCCTTCCAAGTTTAGTCCCCGCCCCCTCCCCCCGCTTCTCTTCTTTGCAAATATTTTATTTACCCCAGAGTTTTCGAGCGATTCGAGATTAACTGGCGCCGTACCGGATTTTGTTTTTGTGTGGCACGAGTTCATCGATTTGCGGTTTTGATTGTTGAGGGCGGTTCATTATCATACCAAGGCTTGTCCGTGATCGGGATGTAGCCTCCGTCTCTTCTTATAATTACCAAGTGCCGTCTCTTCTTATCATTACCAAGTACTTCTCTTTTTTATCTTCTTTGTCGTGGCTGGGTAGATCAAACAGTCTGCGCGAAGCTTCATACGCAACCTCAAGCTTATATGGCGTGCCTTTTGTCGTGTCAATTACCTGTGCTCAAGATCATCGTAACGAGACCCGTAGCCCAGAGCTAATCTCCAGTGGCCATAAGTGAAAACGCTAAAATTATCATTCTCCTTTCGAGCTGTGAAGACGATAAGGCTCTGACTGTCTCACTTCCTGTATTCACGCAGAAAGTGTTTAAGAGTTGGAATCTTCGAGGAAAGTTCGGCGGAAAGCCATGGAGACCGTTACAAAACGCACTTCAGAGGGAAATCTGTACAAATTATTAGGAAATGTGAAGATGGAACGAAATTCTAAACCCTCCCAAGAGAGATGGGACATACGACCCCACGATTGTGAGCCGGACGTTCCACCAGTGCGCCAGATGAATAAAACCAGATCTACGCCAAATTTAGGAAGCCTATCTTAACGTGTGCAACTTCCAGTAGCCTATAGCAGACAAGGCATGGATTGCGAGCAACACTAACTGATGCAGAGGAGATGAGGCGTAAGAGAGCTCTTGTTCGAACGATTAATAGGGAAACAGAAAACTAGCTGCCTTTGGTTTTACTGACTCTTTGAACGAGAACTGCCTACTTCCGAAGGCCCTCATGCGGCGTTACAACGTTCGATGTTCGCGTAGGAATAGTGAGTAGAGACAAACACAGCTAGGATTGCGTCCACTCACGGCCTGATTATCCATCGAGACGAAAGATCCAACTAGTTCAAAGATTCATATCGATAGCGTGATAAGCGAGACGGAATATACATCAAGGCAAAATGTCCAATTAAGGTCCTTCGGGTGGCGCAGGATGCCACACAAAATCGAATTCAAGCTCTCCTGCTGGACCAACTCGCTATGGCAAGATCAACATGGAGCTCCGCCTCGGCAGGAAACGAGAGGTTCCATTCAGAAACATATGCGTTTTTCCCATTCTCCACCGGTCGTGCTGCCACTTACCAGGACGCTGTTCTGACTCGGGGCTTCTCCATGTAGTCGATCTCCGCTGGAGCCATGCGTCGCCCAGGACATCGGGCAGAGTTGGTAGCGAGCCAGGGTGTCTCTTCTCAAACTGTTTATTTACTTTCTATGTACGGTCTGCCGTACGGCATGAGAACAACGTGAGAACACACCGAGAGCGCGTAAAACCGCTCTTTTTATAAGGTCCCCCTTCCCTACGTCTCCAGGCCAGGACGCCGTTCCCCAACTGGTCAGGCCCCGCCCACTATCACGCACAAGCACACAGTGTAGTAGCGGCCGGACATCACATCCCGGCGCCGAGTCACTCCCGCCCTCGAATGCCGCGCCGAGGAGGCGACAACAAAGGGTCCACTCTCAGCCTGGGAGACGACGCTGGCCGAGGTGGTGCCGATCTCTCCATTAGGCGGCTTTGTGGCACGAAAAGGGTTGGGCCGGAACAATCCGCAAGTGGCGTCCGAAGATGATCCGTGCCATAGCCTCCTCTATAGACCGACACGCGGAGCGGCTCTGTTTACCAACACGGCCGGAAGGCCGCGCATGCGCGGTAGCTATGTGGGCAAAAGCAACCCGGCTCTCCGTGTTTTCGCCATTGCGTTGTGTGGCGTGCGCTCGTTGTTGACGTTGTAGGGACGCTTCTAGCTTTATTTGTGAGTAGTGTTTCGTGGCAACGCATGTTGAATGCTATGGCCGACAATTTGAGCTCGCTACCCGAGCCTGAACGGCAGCGGTATCGAGACAAACTGTGCGTGGACGGCGTTGCCTACGAGGATCCGTACGCCGTAAACAAGGCCTGCTGGACTTCCGACGTGAAGTTGCTGCCACCGAAGTCGACGGCTCACGTCGTCGTTTATTTAGTTCTTTCGCCCAGCCGATTCACGGCCCACACGGAGCAGGCGTACAAGTCTCTCGAGGCCTACGATTACTTCTATTCGGTTTCCGCACTGCCGGCGAAATCAGCAGACTGTGGGTCCGCGGAAGTGTATTTATTAATTAAATAAATGCACACAGCGTCTTCAAGTCAAGGTATGCTATTCTTCCTACTCTCATGACCACAAGGCATGACAAGCAGTAACGCTTTGTCCGTTCTGCTGCCTTGGCGGTAACACGTTACAAGTAACGGCGTTACCACGAACGCGTTAGTTTTTTCAGTAACGTAGTAACCTACTCGTTACTTTTTTGACACAGTAACTGGTAACGTACTTACGTTACTATTTCAAGTAACGTAGTTTCGTTACTCGTTACTACAATTACACTTCAATTTTTTCCGTGTTTTTAGGCGTCAAGCTATGTTTTTCTTTGCGTTTTTTTCTCGTGAGTATTTGGGTGAAACCATAAGAAGAGATAGAGTAATTATGTTCAGTTTCTGCATGAACAGAATGTTTCTTGATATATGAGCTTATGCATACCTGTATCGTCAAAACCGTAAAACGTCTTAAATCTTAATTTAAAAAGTAACGCAGAAGTAACGTGCGTTACTTTTTATCGGTAGCGGTAACGCGTTAATTTTATTTTTAGGCAACGTAGCTCAGTAACGCGTACCTTTGATTTGCAAGTAACGAGTAACGTATTTCGTTACTTTTTTTCGGTAACGCCTACAACATTGCCGTTCTGCCGCCGATCCCCTCCTGCTTGGTAGCACGGGCGTAGCGAGCCTCCGACGAGCGCTTGGCCGGTGCTTTGTGCGCGAACACCGTGGCAACAAAATCCGGGCGGTCTCGATCAGACGACGGTTTCCCTGCACATAAGCAAGCCTCGGGACGGAGATTGAAATGGAAGCCGCATTTGCCTTCAAGAAAGTGGTTGCCGCACAAACGGTCGTTCGCGCGCAAGGCGACCATAATTTTCGATCCACGGATATTATCCACCTTCTATGCATTTCAGAGTTTGCCGGGAGCTTGTAGAAGCTCACTCCGCTACTTTTCTTGCACATTTCGGTGAGATTAAGGGCAACACAGCTTCGAGGCATGCTGAAATGCTATGACGCCCATGAGAAACGTGCGCGCTTTTGCCCACACCCCCCGGCTCCGGCGCGATCGCAGCGCCGCCGCAGCGCCGTGACGTCAAGCCCGCGTGTCGGTGTATACGGAGAAAGCCTGGCACATCGACGACGGAGCCATAGAGCGCGCGGCCGCAGGAAAAAAGAGAGGAGGAGCGCGCCGAACGGTGACCGATATGGTAGCGCAGAGCAGAAAGGGCAGACCTAGACAGCGAGCGCTTGGGTCATGAGCGGCCGCTCCCCGAACCACGCTTGTTTTTGTGTTTTCGTCACCGTCGTTTTTGTACTCCGGGAGAAACGGGCGCGGCGATTCGAAAGGGCGCAGGGAGAAACGGGAAAGGGTGGACGTTGAGTTTCTCCTCTCCACGATAGCCACAAGAAAAGAGAGAGAAAAAAAAGATTGTTTCTGCGTTTGGCCGCTCGCTCTTTTGTGGCGCTAGCGGGCAAGGTTCTCTCCGCTCCCGTTTCTCCGCCCCTCCTTTCCCATTTACGGCGGCCGTCTTTCCACGCGACGCGCCAGGCTTTCTCCGTATAGAGGAGGCTATGTCCGTGCTGAACACACCCTCACGGAGGTCCCGCAGCTGGCGCACCGTCATCCGGAATCTTCGCACAATAATCCCCGGTTCCTGCGTCGGGTGACCCTGTTTCGGGCCAGTGTAATCCCCGCCAGAAGTAAGGATCCGGCTCAGCTTCGCGCCTAGGTGTGGCGGCAACAACACGGTGGTCCTCCGTCGAAAGCCATCCCTTTGTCGCCGCTCGCTTCGTTTCCGGGCTCAATCTCAACTGACCGGAACCATATGGCGACGATTCTCAAGGGGGTTCCCCAGTGCCGGGTGGTTTAAATCGAGAGGGTCTGGTCCGGGGGCCATTCATAACAGCTCCTCCGCCGCCAGGTAGTGGACTCGAAGGGGTTGCAGTCACCGCTGCTCTCCGAAGAGTCCAGGAAGTTCCGCTTCCTCCGTAGACTTTTTTGGCGAACGAAGAACTGCCCCGGGTGGAGCAAACTTGGGTGAAGACCTGTCGAAGGCATAACAGAACCCGCAAAAAGCCGAAGCCGTAACCCCAGCCAGTGCCCAACACTCCACCAGTGAAATTTACCAGGTAGCGAAAACAAACAATTAAGACCACTAAGGTGAATACAATCAACCCCGTCACTGATACGTCAAAATATCTAGAAAATATATACCACGCAACCAAATGTAAAGGTTAAGAAGAACATACCGCCTCTGAAAGCCGGCGATTAACTCATTCAATTTTGATCCCAAGGAAAGTGATATGATGATGCTTTTCGTCAAAATCAGGCTGACATCGAACCATACAGTCCCTAAATACATAACACAAGTGACACTCCCATAGACGCGATAAGGTCTGGAACGGATCGGAGTATCGGTCGTTAATTCGATGTCATGCTCCACTAGGCTGGTTCTCCCTGGTTTATCCGCAAAACAGTCACGAAACTCATTAACCAGCGCGCGGAGTTCGGCTACCTGTGTTGGATCTAACTCCGTCTCGCGTTCTACTCTCTCCAGCATTCGCTGGAGAGACTCACCTTCTGGCTCGTTATCGACCGCGGGAAAGTCTGCTTCGACTTCTTCGGGCATGTTTAGAGCTAGGTTGACTACTGCCTCCCGTTGTCGGTATGGTTTCATTAAGTTACTGTGAAATATCCTGGCTTCCCTACGCCGGCCAGGCATCTTCACCGCATAGACCGTTTTATCGTGGGTAGCGCCATTTTGAGAGCGAGAGAGAAAAGGGGAAAGGGCTACCGGCGCTTTCCCCCTTTCTGATTGTGTAGAAAGAGTGAAAGTCCCGGATGAGAGGCTTGGCCGGTGTTGGGCGTCTGCAGTGCCCCAACTTCGTTCGCGCTTTCTTCTACGTTTCAAACTCCCAAACTTAATTAGAGCCATTGTCTTCGATGGCCACAGTCCCACGGTCATCGGGACACCGTTGCTGGGTGATAGGGTGCACAAATAACGACAGAAAGCGTCGAATACTGTCCGAGGACATATGTAGCTTGCAAGGAACCCGGCAAGGCAAGTACGGCTGGAATGTTTTTAAGCTCCATTGCTTTCCGCATGACTGGAAATGATAAACCATTTATGCATTCTTGCTTGCAATGGGCCTATTTCAACGTAGCCGCTTTTTGTTGTAATCAACAAGCGATACACGAAACGGGAACCTCAATTAACTTTGTAAACACCCGGCGCTGCTACATATCGTCTTGCTGTGCTGTTTTTATCTTCGTGTCCCTGTTCTTATATCTCCTTGTGAATGAACGACGAAGACGCTCTAGATGTACTTTTATCGAACCGCAGAAAGCCTCGAAGCAACCAAAAATGATTTTACTATTTGACGCAATATTTTGAGTACTCACCTCCAATTTCTATCGCTGGCACGTTCGCTGCCGCTGTTGCCCCCGTCGCGACACTGGCGGATGCCATGACTCAAACAAAGAAACGTGCACACTGGGCTCGAAAACGCAGATCGCAAAACACGAGACGTTCCTGCAGCGACTATCAAGCGCCTGAAAGCGCCTTAGTCAACGGAAACAACCCACCAGCGGCACTTCAAGGAGCGCTTTTGCCGGCTCTCTGGTACCGCGCAGGAGATCGCGATTAAAAAACAAACAAACAAACAATAGAACTACGCTTTCAACAATTTCCAGCCTCACCCGGCGGCGGAAATGACCCTTCAACTAAGTGTTGTAGATGATAAAATCGAGTCAGTCAGCACTGCAAATTATCACTATTAAGATAAATTCAGTTACGAAGTTTTATAAGCTGAAGCAGCAGTTATCATAAGAAAACTCGCACGCACATTGCGAGCGTACCCCATGTTCATCGGCGGTACAGCGTTCGGTGCGCGCTCCATTCACGAAATGTTCCGAGCGAAGTCGAGAGGATGGCGTTGAGGAAACGCCTTTTCGGTTTACGGAAACATGACCCGCGGGACACACGGGTCATGTGGAAAGCGATGGAGCTCAAAGATATTGCACCCGCTCTCGCCTTGCCGGGTTCCTTGCAAGCTACATATGTCCTCGGACAGTATTCGACGCTTTCTGTAGTTATTCGTGCACCCTATCACCCAGCAATGGTGTCCCGATGACGGGGGGACTGTCCCCATCGAAGACCATGGCTCTAATTAAGTTTGGGAGTTTGAAACGTAGAAGAAAGCGCGAACGAAGTTGGGGCACTGCAGACGCCCAACACCCGCCAAGCCTCTCATCCGGGACTTTCACTCTTTCTACACAATCAGAAAGGGGGAAAGCGCCGGTAGCCCTTTCCCCTTTTCGCTCTCGCCCTCTTTCAGTAAAACGGTCTATAGTTCGTGTCAGACAACTTTCCAACTACCTCACCTGGCCCCTCCCACTGAACTTCTAGTTTATTCTTCTTAGTGGGCCTGAGCAGCATGACCGCGTCCCCTACGGCGAACGTGCGACGTCTGGCTGTTCTGTCGTAATAGAGTTTGGCTTTCGTCTGCGCGGCTTTCATGTTAGCCTCTACTAACTCTCTAGTGCTGTGCATGCGAGCAATTAGCTCTAAAACGTAGGCCACAACCGTCACCTGCTCGCCCTCGCCTTCCCATGCCTCACGTAACATTCGGAGGGGAGACCTTACGGATCGCCCGTACACCAGCTCAGTGGGACCAAACCCAGTAGTTTCATGCGGGACCGTCCGCAGAGCAAACATGGTAGCAGGCAGACAGGCTTCCCAGTCTTTCTTATGCTCGTAACAGAGCGCGCGTAGAACGCGTTTGAGAACTGTGTGCAATTTTTCTACGCTGTTGCTCTGAGGGTGGTAAACCGAGCTGTGCACTACACGAATTCCGCATTTTTCTAGAAAGGTCGTGGTCAGGGCGCTAGTAAAAACGCTCCCTTGGTCACTTTGCACCTCTGCCGGAAATCCTATCCGAGCAAACACCGACAGAAGCGCGTCAACTACCCCGGCGGAACTAAGCTCTTTTAAGGGAATTGCTTCCGGAAACTTAGTCGCGGGGCAAAGCATGGTCAAGATGTACCGGTATCCCAAATCGGTCACCGGAAGAGGTCCCACAACGTCAATCACCAGACGTCGGAACGGTTCGGTGATTAGTGGTACCAGCTTCAGTGGCGCCTTTTGCTTGTCATTTGGCTTTCCAACGCGTTGACAGGCATCGCACGAGCGCACAAACTCTTCCACCTCCTTGAAACAACCCGGCCAGTAAAATTCCTGTAGCAATCGTGCCTTGGTTTTCTTTACGCCTAAGTGACACGACCAAGAGCTACCATGCGAAAGACAGAGAAGGTCCCTGCGATACTTTGTCGGAACTACTAGCTGATCATAACTGACCCCTTTGCGATCCCTGTACTGTCGATAAACCACGCCAGAACGAGTGTGGAACGAAACGTTCCGCTTAGCCACTCCCTCCCTTTGAGTGTGGTTCGTCATGTTACGCAGGGTGGGGTCACTCGCCTGTTCGGCCGCTAAAGTGTCTCTGTCCACCTCCACCAGGCTCTGAAAACTCGATGAGTGAGGCGAGAGAAAATTACCCTCTTCCTCAGGAGTTGGTCTATCTACGTGTTCCTGATCCTCAGCCGGATCACTCCTACTGTCACTGCCCTCTCTGGGCGCAACTTCAATCACTTCAGGGATCTCGATGGAGTCAGAAGTAGTTGACCCATTGTGCTTGTCGTCCCGACTGCCCTCACTACCGTGTTCGGTCGACTGCTTAGCTGCGAGCTCGCGCGCCTTGGAACGTGTCAAAGCCTGGACAACTCCCTCCCCAAATCTGAGGCCCTTTTCCCTCAGAAGGTGATCGGATCTGTTTGAAAAGAGGTAAGGGTACCTTTCGGGCAGGGACTTCGATACCGCGGCTTCTACTTCTATTTCCCCGAAAGGCCCCTCCACTTTGACCCTGGCGATCGGCAGACATACGCTGTTCTCCTCAACGACCTGTCTAATCCAGGTGCACTCGCCTGTAAAGTCAGATGGACTTACGTAGGACGGGTGAATCACGTCCATTGTAGCGGCTGAGTCACGGAGAACTTTGCAAGGTTTACCGTTCACCACCAAGTCGTGCATGTAGGGCTCCAACAGACGCATGTTCTCATCGTCTTCACTCACGAAAGAAAACACCACTCGTGGTTTACGGCACCCGGCAGCGAAGTGCCCCGGCTCGTGACACCTAAAGCATACTGGGGTGATTTCATTTGAATTCGACCAAACTTGTCGGGGGGGGGGGGGGGGGGGGGGTCTTTAGATTTAATCGTAAAAAATATATATGATACCCGAATCCTTGTGATGAAAGAAACTGCCTTTGAAAAAAATTAGAATTGTATAGTTTGAGAGAAAAAAATTCTGAGGCGCTGCAGGGTAGAAAACGTCAAATTCCCAATTTGATTTTATCTCGACTTTAGCCGCCATTTCCAAAATATCGAATTCTTGCAGAATTATTATATTTATTACGCAATATTTACGCAGACTTGGCTATTTTTAGAGGTAAATTTCTGTCTTCTACTATTTTAAATTAATTTTCTAAAAAATCTCAAACATGCAACCTAGAGCAAGTGTGACGCAACTTCGGACAGCTATATAAAACGAACGGTAGGGCGCAATGACGTGAGCCAGATATCTGTGCGTAGCTATCAATGTAAGCTATCGATTGACATGTATTTTCTGGTTATTGTGTTTACCGTGTTGTTTTTATTCTGCCACAAATATAGACAAAAATGAAAAATATGCAAATTTTGAAGTCAATTTTCTCAAAAAAGCCATTTTTTATTTCGTTCATACTTTTTAATTTATTGCCCAGATTCTGCTTAATAACCGGGTATAAATATTGCTTGACCTTTTTTTGTTGTAGTTTTAGGACAACCAGTTGAATAAGTCATTTTTATCGCGTAATACCAACCTCCGGCTCCGGTATGCGGGCTTCACCGCAACATTGATAATTGGCTCAGCAATATCAGATTTCACTGAAAACTACTTTACCCCGTTGAATTTTTACTAATATATTTTTAAAAAAATCAGTAACGTCATAAAGAAATGAGAGATGGCTGAATTGACGAAGTGATGTCTGCGAAGTCACAGCTTGCATTTTCGAACGTCGCCACGACAACGTTTTACTACTGAGGTTGCACGAAACTTATATATTTAAATTATTTGTTGGAACATTGTGCCGTGATAAACAACAACAAAAGTAAATTTAGTTAACATCAATGTTAACTAGCCTAAGCGAGTGGAGAGATCCAAGACGTTTCATCCGTTTCGATCATGTCGGGTTGCATTCTACGGCAGTATCCAGTCCAGAAAAACAATATCCCCGTTTATGCGTTTCGGACAATCTTTATTTTATACAAACATTATCGGAAAATCGGCTCGAATTTTTTAAATTTACCGCATGGCATTCTTTCGCCTATCCTTCATTGGCCCTTAGTATTCCGAGGTACGTGAAAAAAAAATTGACTACATTTTGTCCATCCTTCGGCTTTTGGACTACTTGTTGCATACGTTTAAATTTTTTGGGCTACGCACAGCATATCGGAAGTTGCTTTTCAGCTTACAGTAATCATACTCTTTTGTTGGCAGTATGCAATAAAACATTCATAGGTAACAGTTTGACAAAATCACTCTATTTATTGAGTAATTTATTTGGGTTAACAAGGCACACCTATAGAAACACATAATTTTTCACAGAAGCGCAAATGTACAAGAAGAGGCTTTAACAACAAAACAAAACAAAGCCGTAGATCATCTGAGAGTTCCGCACGTGCACCACAGAGGTTCATGCATTAAGACGAAGATAGAACAGTTCGCTCAAGCTGCACTTCTCCCCTTTCGCGTCGCCACACGTGCGAAGCGCGGATGCCTTTCCGAGTCGGTACGCAACTCCACTCTGTTTTCTTGATTCTGCGGAAGTCACTCACCTCCTTCTCGGTTAAGTTCATGAGAGTTACGTTTTTGACACGCCTTCCAACCTTGTCCACAAAATCTACTGATGTTCGGACGAGCTGCTCCTCCGGTGAACGGAGGTTGTGCACCGTTGCGTGGTGTTTGAGAAGCCCTCCAACCCCGTCACAAGAGTTTTTACCATGCCCAGAGGCAGAAAATATCCACTTCAATTGGGTATGGCCCACTCGTTCGAACTCATGCAGCTGAAATCTATTTTTAAAATGAGCAGGTGCCCCGTCGGATATGTACGTTAGTGAAGCATAAACTGGGATGTGCTCCCCCAGCCAGTCTTCTATAAGTCTCAGAGCCAGCAGCGCATGGGAAGTGTCATGACATAAGTCCTCACAGACAACGCCGAAGCATTTTGAGCCTTGCGACGTGGATGCCACACACGTGAACACAGAGAGCTGACGCTTGTGCCAGTGGTACTCCTGTATCTCGTGTGGCAAAATTACCGTCCAGTTCTCCGCAAAATCGAAGTGCATGACGATGTGTCTTGAGGTCACACTAGACTTCTCAATCCGTATGGCTTCCCGTTGTGTCCTACGAATAAAATCGTGCGTGGAAAACCTTGTGGCCCATTTCTGTAGCTCTTTCAAAAAGGCGCTGGAGTCGGCAGTCTTGCTTATCAAATTACCATTCTCCCATGTGAAAAATGTAATTTCCTCTTCAGGCACCATTTCCAATGATTCTAAGGAGAGTCTGTCAGTCGAGGGGCAGTCTTTGCATTCGCCTCTGAAACATTCGGACGAGGGTTCAGGGCAGAGGCACAAAGCGAGAATCTCCTCTTTTGTTATTTTTTCTTCTCGCATGCTGTTCAGGGTGGAAAAGCACAAATCGAAATTCGTACAGCACACACATGCACAGACAGTCTGTTCAGGGTTTAGCTTGACCCACTTTGGCCGCAGCGAGTAAAATTTAGTCAGACCTAATTTTGAGTCCGGGTTTGCTTCCTTAAACAGCCTGTACGTCTCTCGGACAGACCTTGTCATATACCGCTTCACGACCACATGTTCTTCGCCATCCTTCAGAAGGTTAACAGCATCTTTTTTGTTTGGGCTCTGCCGAGAACAGTCGAGATCGTCGTCGGTGTAATATTGCGTGGCTGCCCGTATGGTGTCCTCGCTTATGCTTCCACCGTGATAAGGCTCCGGACGCTCCCATACGCCGAACCATTCACGAAGCTGCTTTGATTTCTTCAGAAGGTACTTCGATGCCTCAGGAATTAGCCGTTCTACCTCCCTAGTGGCTACGCCCTTGGGCACAAGCGTGAGGAGCTGACATCTCTCCTGGTAAGATGCCGCCTTCACAAAGGCCTCTCTGATGTTTGCCCACCACCCGTCGCAGCCGAGGCATGGTTGATCACTGCGAGAACTTGACCCACTTGGCTCCAAGGTATATGCAGTCGCCAACTTTTTTCGTACCTGTCGGCTGTGTGATCCTTCAATCTCCCGTTGTTTTCTTTCAGCATATGCCTGACGGCTTTTCGGGTTTACTGTACAAGGCATGCGCAAAGGAGTTGTTTCAAGCCCAGCAGCAGAAATCTCTTCGTTAAGACCTTCCACTACTTCGTGCTCTTCGATGCAGCTTGCTGGAGAGCTCGAGCATGGATCACTGACAGATGATGAAAGCTTCTCACCGGTGTACTGGAAGCAGTTCTGGCAGAGCACGTCATCCAACGCAAGAGCCGCGGCTTTCGATGGAGGCAGGATCATCTTCAAGGCGTCTACGTTGAGATCGGTGACATAACGAAAACGTCGGTTGCGGTATACCCTTCGCTTATGTCTCTCGAAGTAGTCCGCGCAACTCTTTCTTTTAAAGCTGAAAACTGCAGCCATGACTGAGTTCAAAATAACGCGTTCATTCCTCGCGAGGTTCCGGCTTTCTGCTTTCGACGCAGTTCCGCAGTTCTCTTATACAAATTCATTGCTGCAAGCCCTCTGCTTGCCGTTGCAAGCACGGCGTGCGCCGTTGCTTGCAACGGCGCACGCCGTGGTCAACTAAGAGTCGCATGGTAATCTTCATGATAAGAATCGCAGCCTTTTGCTGGCGCTCGCGAAGAGGTTACTGAACCTATACTTCACCTAACAACTGGACCAGTTGCAACTGATGTAACGAACATGGCTCTTTCTTTTGATGTAAAAACAAACATAAAGAAAAGCGCCAGAAAACGTGCATACCCAGCTGGTAAGCAACACACGGGAAATCAATTAAAAAAGTTTGAAAGAGAAAAAAAAATTTGCCTACGCCACTTGCCTTCTGTCATTTTTTTGTGACATTTCTTTTTTTGTAAAAAGTATATTACTAGGTATGCAACGAGGTAAAGTGGTTGTCAGTGAAATCTGATATTGCTGAGCCAATTATCAATGTTGCGGTGAAGCCCGCATACCGGAGCCGGAGGTTGGTATTACGCGATAAAAATGACTTATTCAACTGGTTGTCCTAAAACTACAACAAAAAAAGGTCAAGCAATATTTATACCCGGTTATTAAGCAGAATCTGGGCAATAAATTAAAAAAGTATGAACGAAATAAAAAATGGCTTTTTTGAGAAAATTGACTTCAAAATTTGCATATTTTTCATTTTTGTCTATATTTGTGGCAGAATAAAAACAACACGGTAAACACAATAACCAGAAAATACATGTCAATCGATAGCTTACATTGATAGCTACGCACAGATATCTGTCTCACGTCATTGCGCCCTACCGTTCGTTTCATATAGCTGTCCGAAGTTGCGTCACACTTGCTCTAGGTTGCATGTTTGAGATTTTTTAGAAAATTCATTTAAAATAACAGAAGACAGAAATTTACCTCTAAAAATAGCCAAGTCTGCGTAAATATTGCGTAATAAATATAATAATTCTGCAAGAATTAGATATTTTGTAAATGGCGGCTAAAGTCGAGATAAAATCAAATTGGGAATTTGACGTGTTCTACCCTGCAGCGCCTCAGAATTTTTTTCTCTCAAACTATACAATTCTAATTTTTTTCAAAGGCAGTTTCTTTCATCACAAGGATTCGGGTATCATATATATTTTTTACGATTAAATCTAAAGACCCCCCCCTACAAGTTTGGTCGAATTCAAATGAAATCACCCACTGAAAATTTTCGGGACTCGAACGCCTTCCCGTGCCCTTTCTCCTCAGGTTTCTTTCCTCCGTTTTCGCCCTCCTTCGCCGCCCCATCTGCGTTACCGTTGTGGCTACCCTTCTCTTTCCCTTGCCGTAACCTGTCCTTAAACCCCGCGCCGATCCCTTTCGAAGAGTCTCTGTGCTGGCGACCGGGCCCTTCGGGAAGCACGCCACGACGAGAGCTGAACTCTTCAGCGAGTTCCGCCGCCCGCTGTACCGTCTTCACGTCAGGCCGGTCCTGCACCCAGTAGCGGGTTTCTTCAGGCAAGGTACTGAAAAACTGTTCGAGACAGACGCACTCTACCACCTTGTCATGGTCCCCAAAAACCTCGGAACCCTTTAGCCATTCCTCTAAGTTCGACTTCAGGCTGTACGCGAACTCAGGATAAGACTCGCTGGTCTTTTTCTTTACTTCGCGGAATCGCTTGCGAAAAGCGTCGGCGGACAACCTGTACTTTTTGAGGAGGCCCGATTTTACTTTTGTGTAGTCCTCCGAGTCTTCCCTACTCAGCCTGGCTACCACGTCCGCCGCCTCACACGGCAACAACGTCAAGAGGCGCTGAGGCCACGACTCCCGAGAGAAACTTGCCCTCTCACAAGCCCTCTCAAAATTGACGAGGAATAGGCCTATATCCTCGCCAACCTTGTAGGGCTGCAAAAGATTCTTCATTTTCCAGCCCTGCTGCCCCACTGAACTTGGTTTCCCAGTTGCCCGCGCAAGCTCGAGGTCGATCCTGGCCTTCTCGATTGCTCTCTCCTCGGACTCTTTCTGCGCCTTTTCTCTTTCCACGCGTTTCCTTTCTTCCTCTTGCTCTCTTTTCTCGCGTTCCTGAATAAACTCCCAACACTCCTGCAGTTCGTCTCCGTCAGCACCCGACTAATGAATAGCATCCATAATTAGAGGCTTTCTTTTCAGGCCCGCAATGTCGATCCCCAACTCTAGGCAAATTGCCTCTAGATCTGGTTTGCGTAGTGCCTTGAGATCCATGATACCTGACGTGTAAGTCACTTTTCCTATCACACACCTGGAAGTAGCCCTTTTCTTTCTTCCAGGTAGACGTTCAGAACTAGATTAAATATTACTCTTTGATATCCAAATCCTGGTAAATCTCAAAGGAAAAGTGTCGAACACTCACCGGTGCCGCAGCCCGAACTCCGCAGGTTCCGTGCCGTCGCTCCCATCAGGTCTCTTCCGCGGCTTGGAGTCGAATCGTACCAGGTCTCCTCAGTGGCTTGAAGTCGAATCGTACCGCTGCCATCCAGTTGTTGTGACTCGGGGCTTCTCCATGTAGTCGATCTCCGCTGGAGCCATGCGTCGCCCAGGACATCGGGCAGAGTTGGTAGCGAGCCAGGGTGTCTCTTCTCAAACTGTTTATTTACATTCTATGTACAGTCTGCCGTACGGCATGAGAACAACGTGAGAACACGCCGAGAGCGCGTAAAACCGCTCTTTTTATAAGGTCCCCCTTCCCTACGTCTCCAGGCCAGGACGCCGTTCCCCAACTGGTCAGGCCCCGCCCACTAGCACGCACAAGCACACAGTGTAGTAGCGGCCGGACATCACATCCCGGCGCCGAGTCACTCCCGCCCTCGAATGCCGCGCCGAGGAGGCGACAACAAAGGGTCCACTCTCAGCCTGGGAGACGACGCTGGCCGAGGTGGTGCCGATCTCTCCATTAGGCGGCTTTGTGGCACGAAAAGGGTTGGGCCGGAACAATCCGCAAGTGGCGTCCGAAGATGATCCGTGCTGAACACACCCTCACGGAGGTCCCGCAGCTGGCGCACCGTCATCCGGAATCTTCGCACAATAATCCCCGGTTCCTGCGTCGGGTGACCCTGTTTCGGGCCAGTGTAATCCCCGCCAGAAGTAAGGGTCCGGCTCAGCTTCGCGCCTAGGTGTGGCGGCAACAACACGGTGGTCCTCCGTCGAAAGCCATCCCTTTGTCGCCGCTCGCTTCGTTTCCGGGCTCAATCTCAACTGACCGGAACCATATGGCGACGATTCTCAAGGGGGTTCCCCAGTGCCGGGTGGTTTAGATCGAGAGGGTCTGGTCCGGGGGCCATTCATAACAACGCCCACACTTAAATGGACAGAATCACGAGCATTTGGTCTGCTCAAAGGGGCCACTTTGCAGTTCCTCATTAGTCGCATAGTGACGCATAAAGTAAATGAATGTTTCACGTTTTCCGCTGATCACGTTTTTCCTCTTTTGAAGACGTGGAGATAGGTGCCGAAGGCGTAAATTCATCACTCTTCGAAGCTGCTTCTCTGCAACGTTTTTTGTCGAACCAGTTTGTCTGATGTGCACCAATCACTCATTGTTGTATGTTAGAGCTATAGTTTTGAGGAGCTCGTGACGCAGAAAAGCCGGCGTCGGCGGGATGAGAAAGTCCAGGATTGATTGATAGGGTTCTGACGTCACAGCCATACGACCTCGCGCGGGAATTTCAAACAACCAACAACGCTCACGTCAAACGTGACGTCACGCGTGGAATGAAAGTCATTAAAATATGACATGTATGGTGAATTAAAAGCCGCCGCATATCTCAAATGATGACGATAATAATCCAAGGAGAAGGGGAACAAGGGGGTTAAAGGGTAGGGACAAATTTCCAAACACAGCTAGATTCGATACCAGGCAGATTTTTGCGGTCTCACACTAATCAGCTAGCTGTGCTTTGAGATTTGTGTCCGGTCAGGCGTTCCTCGTGCTGTGCAACCAGACCTTCCCGTTGACTCCAATCCTGACGAAGCCGTTCCTCTATTGTACGGTTTTGACCGCAGCACAAGGAGAATTACTTCCGTTCTTAGGCAAGACGCATTGTTGAGAATGTCTTCGGCCGCCTCAAGGCAGGATTTTATAGCATTATAACAAAAAAGTGAAACTACAATATAAAATGGGAACACTCTCGTCCGTACCTGCTGCATCCTACGCATCTGTGATCTGTTGAATGACTCCGTGGACCCACAAAGCCTGTAGGGCATGCTTAACAGCATTTTCGCTTAACAGCATTTTCGCTTAATTTCCACTATTTGTTAATTGCGGTGGGTTAGCCCGTTCAGCGCAACTTCTCAACGAGCACCCCTTTCCTGCGGGTGCTCAGCTAGAAGCGCGCTCGATGGGACTACCCCACTACGACTTAGCAAGCAGCACTCTCCTGGCAATCTGCTTTAATTATAAATTATTATTTTTTTCTGATGGGGTTAATCCAGATTAAAGAAATAATATTTTCATATAGGGAGCAGATTTCTAAATTCCCCTGATTAGGATAGCTGGGCGTTTCATTAGGTTTAATTTTATGCCAAAGCTTTCATTGGCATGCCACCCCAATGTAGGGATTAGACTTTCTGACGCCACAGTCGATAGATAGTGTTATATTAAAGCTAACTGAGCTTAGAAGTAGACAAGTGGGCCTTCACGAGTTCAGCTGAATGTTTCTTTAAGAATGGTACAACGGTAGTAAAATGCTTGGAAACTATGCGATATTTGATAATAAAATATTCGGCCAAAAGCACACGTTCGCTTCGAAATTCACCAATGCTTTATGCGTGTACCTCCTTATAGATGGGACTGTGTAGAGGAAAGTGTGAAAAAACTCTGCTTGGTGTTTGTAGCTATTTCTATAGCAAATCGCTTTTTAACCACACCTCATATTTAGAGGAAATATTGAGAATTCAAACTTCTGATATTTCAAACCAAAGTATGTGACCCCCTGGGGCCCTAAACTCGTCAAACACAAAGTTGGAGCCGAAGTTGACGGAGTGCGCCGATTGGACAATCACGACGATGACTTGGCATTTTTCTCGTCGACGTCCAATCGGCGCGCTCCGCGAACTTTCGGCTACAACTTTCAGCTACAACTTAGGGCTCCTGGAGTTTGAATTAATGAGACTGGACTGTGTAATCATTTTTCTAGTGCACAGCATCAAAAATGTAGGGGTCCATATCGTAGCAATTGGGGTTGCCAATAGCACGTGCCTGTAGGAGCTTTTAAAAAATACGGAGGTGTACCTTTTAAGGCCGAATATCCAGAACACTCAACGCGAATTGCTCAATTGTATTTAAAGATGCTTCCTCACCCAATCCCTTGTAAACAAGTCCACCCGATTATAACGCTTAAAATATTGGGCAACTTCTATAGCTGAGAGAAAAGTATGTGTGGAGCGACTGGCGCATCCTTTTTGGTACTGTTCGACGCTTAGCCAACTGCACTAGTAAGTTGCACGGTCTCTCGACGCCCCTTTCAATTCCAAGAATAATGAGGACGTGGTTCGGATAAAGTGAAACCCTTCCGAGACTTTCACCTTTCCTCGGCCGTACCTGTAGCAATTAACGTTGAAGTGTGCTTCGATAAGATTGAAATTGCTGGTGGTTATACAAATATTGATACAAGGTCCAGCATACTGCACAGCAATTAGAGGAGGGGGGGGGGGGGGGGGGAGGGGTCAGGCAGGAAGCCGCAGACACCCCCTAACATTTTCGCCCTTGGTTCTTTCTAACCCATTGGATAGCTTGAAAATAGAATAATTTACTGCCTGGGCAGAGTGTGCCCAAACGGACAAGGCGACCCATGCCCAATATATAAGCACACAAAGGAATGTGAAAGGGCTTCTTTTGTAGAAAAGAAATCTAATGATGTTGGGTACAAATTTTGGGTTGTCACAAGATAACTGCCCAGCTGTACCGAACTCATCCTGTGCATCGACAGAGATGCAAGGTGCAAGGGTGTCCAGTATATTTAGAATGGCCCTTCGAAAGAATATACAGCTTACCTCACGTTTCTGCTACATTTGGGGTTTATTTAACAACAACTTGTTTCGAGGTTTCACTATAGGTAAAACTTTTAATTATTTACATTTGTAATAAGTCTAAGAGCTCGGCAAGTTCGTAAAGATTAAGCATAATGAAAAGAAACAACCCAAAAAGGTGCAAAAGGAAGCCACACACCGGACAGGACAGCTCGCTAACTCGCAACTATATATTTTTACTGATAGACAAGGAGAAACAAAACAAACATTGTTCCACGCGTTCACACGCTCATGATACCTACTCATTAGCGCACGTGCTGGACCTTTTTTGTCAGCTTCAAATATTCCATCTCCTTAGTAGACAACACCACTGACGCTGCGCTAATGCAGTTTCTTTCACCACAGTGGATGTAGAATGCCTCAAGCTCCTCCCGTGTCACTTTTTTCTTGTGCCTTTCCAAAATCGTGGTGGAATTAAAAGGCGGTTCGCTCAGGCACTGTCCGGTTTGTCGCTTGCTTTTGTACCTTTTTGCGCTATTTTATATTATTATAGTTACTTTTCTTTTGGCCTTTGTTGCATAGGTACAAAATCGTCATGCATCTGCTCTAGCAGGCTGAGCTGTCTTTCTTTGAGTGATAGCTCATTCTCTCCCAGCAGAGCTGAACGGCACGCTACTCGTCAAGCAGCCCCTTTCATGAAATCCTGCTGCTTCTCAGCAAACTTCATTTTTACACGCTGTTCGGGACCTGTATTTTTGGGGCTTCTCTTGCTCTTGGCCTTCATGCCCCCGACGCTGGAGGACCCTGCACACGTGCTCAGCAAGTCGAGCTGGACCAGGCTTGGACTGTCTTCAGAGTCCATGGCAACGGCATCCTCACAGAGCACCTTTAGGGTGTCGCCCACCTGTGATGGTAACTTGTGCTTAAGCGAGTTCATTAAAATGTCTAAAAAGAATTAAAGATTGAAGCTTTGAATAAATCCCATACCTCCGCTGCGTCAAAGGAGGCCACACAGTTTTCCACCAGGCTTTAATCATTCACAGGCAGAGCCCCCAGGAATCTATGAACTTCACAGAAGTATGGCCATGAGATCGCTTAGGATCCCGTCGTAGACTCCTTCAGCAGCTTCCTGGAGGAATATAGAACTTGTTAGGTTTTACACTTCCAAAGCAAAAAAAAAAAAAGAAATCAGGGAAAATCCAAATGAACACCAATATATTTATTATATTAAACAACAAATTAGCACGCCTATCTCGCCACATCTTAGCACAATGTCTACAGCACACTTGGAGTGACCATTTCCCAGTCAAAGGTCTGCTGAGTCGTCTTTCAAGGAGTGCACTACTACAACACAATACATGCTTTGCCGCTTTCCTAGGCGTTTTTGACCACTCCTCAACTACACGTTACACCCTGCACATGGGTGTGTTCCTACAAGGATCCTACACAGTATTTATTTACAACAAACATGTTTTGTAGACTATATGGTCAGAACAGAGATATATGAGTTACTAGTTCACCGTAGTTAAGATCTGGAAAGTAGCACCATTTACAGGTTAGATTATTTAAAAGAAATGTATACATGGGCTGCGCAAAGGTATATGTGCGACGGGGGATGGGAAATCATATAGGAAGGGTCTCCGCCAACTCGTCGAATAGGCCTCCTTGTCATAAAGCAACTGGTCGAGGGGCTGTTCGTCGAAGAGGCAATCTGGTCGCCACTTTTTTAATATTGCCGTTTGCTTCTCTATCTGAACACGAACATATTATATGACCGATTTATCTCGGTTACAATTTATAAAACCACGGTGCACTCTGTTTAATATATATGTGTTGATTTATAAACGTGTGTGGCGAATTATGTTTTATTCTTAGGTACTGCTTCAAGATACGCGCGTGCGCGCGTTCTCGGCTCGCACGCGCGCATGTTGCTCGCAGCTCGGAGCCTAGGCGCCGCTTGGCGCCGGCTGGGTGGGCGCCGTCGCCGGCTGGTAGCGGAGGCCGCCACACATCTATCAATCTGAATTGTTCTCCTTTCACTTTTATCGTTGTCACGTGGTTTGCTTTCACCTTGAATCGCTTTCAGACCGAGCAAGTCACAACAAGAAACGGTTGCAGTATCGCGAGCACACCTGGACCAATGCGCCTCAGCAGCTAGATGCGCTCCTATTGTGTGGACTGTCAATTAAAACCAATCGGTTTCGTAGCACCGTGTACACTGCTAAAGCTGGTTTATAAGCCACGTAATATACCGACAGCCAGTAGTTCGTATCGGAATCTGGGTGTCGTACTGGGGGGCCCTAGCCAGAATTCCGGGACCCATTTGTCTAAATACAAAACGCTATTAACTAACAAATAAACGATCATTCTCTCACCTAAAAGGTCGTACGGTACCAGGCTCCAGGGGTCGTGAAATCTCGGTGGCAAAAAGCGTAGTCTGCCGTTTGTTACCAAGACTACATGACATCGTGAAGCACGGTCCTGCCCCGTTCCCATTATTCGAGCTGATTCAAGCGAAGGCCCCTGATTGATACTGCGTGCGAAACTGGTACCATGGATTGACACTCAGTTTGTCTATTGGGCGTGCAAATTCGCCTTCGCTTCGGCACCTCATGAGCTGGCACTCTTTCCAAATACGTCTTCGTGCTTTTAAAGCGACATTTAACGAGCTCGGGTAGCGCTGGCCTCGGTGGCGTTCCAGAAAGGCCGGTGGCGTCCCAGGAAAGTTGCGAAAATCCTGATTGGTCGATAGGGTCATGACGCCACAGCCACGTGACCTCGCGCGGGAATTTTATACAGCTGAAATCCTGAAATGTAACGCGCGTTAAGGGTCCCCGCATGTCTCGAATGATTTCACTTTTTAGAGTAATTAATCTGCATTAATGCAAAAATTTCAATTTTATGTGGAGGCGGGATCCGAATCCACGAGCCTCGGTTGCGAGCCAAACATGCTACCGACTAGGACACGCAAACACTCTTGCACGCCTTGTGAACGAGCGGGGTTTCTATGGGTATCTATCGCATTCCACTTTTTAAGGCCCGTTTACACAGTTGCAACCGAGAAGGACCGACTAAAAAAAGACCGGTTTTTAAGCCTCTTGCGACGGCGTAGAACCGGATGCGCTGCAGCGGAGCAAGTCCTAAGCCATGGCAAGAGGCTTAAAAACGGGTCTTGTCTTAGCCGGTCCTACTTGGTTGCAAGTGTGTGAACGGGCCTTTAAAGGAGAATCTTTCTGCTTCCCCGGCATCAGCCAATGACGGCGCACGTGTAACTGCTCCGACATCGTGCGTTCCCTCCGCGATCTTTCTGTTTCAAATGGATTGGCGTGCCCTTCCTTGCGATTCAAAGGCGCGAGACGCGGAGCGATGCGAGCACCGAGCGTCTTATCATCGCAGCCAATCAATTCACGGCCTCAGACGAGAACTGGCTGCAAAAAAAGAGAGAAATGTACGAACAAGGCAATCAAGTTGCTGGAAATTCACACTCGGGCTTCGCGCATGTCAGGGCTGAGCAGCACCAGGTTTGGACTCCGCGCGCAGACGCGGTTTGCGCGCCTCGCTGCCTTGAAAATGAGTGCGCGAATATAATGACGCTTCCTGGAGCTCCAGCCATGCTGCGCCATTTCGAGGCATCTGTGACATATAGGAGCGAACTTTCGACGCATGTACTTGCTTCCTGTCGAGGCGGCTCCGTTTTGAATACATCTCTCTTCTTCAGCCATCGCCGACAAAAAAGCAACAGAACGAGTCACGCTTGTCCGAGACTAGAGTACTTGAGTGTGTCTGATAGAAAAGTGTCATTGCCCGCTTCCCTCATAAACTTAAAATTACTGGAGCGCGAGAGAGCCAACTTTTGCCTCGACCTTCCAGATATTCGTGATGTGGATGCACGCCAGCACTCGTCGCGAACGTCTCGAGTTCTGTCCAGTTTTGTCCCATCTTCGGCTGGAGTCTGCAACCGTGCACCTTCCTGCGCAGACGCGCCACTTGGGCGAGCGGACCAAGGTTGGTAGCGCAACGAAAGCCCCCAACACGCCAAGGAGAAAATCGTGCTCGCTAGAAAACAGCCGCTAGGGAAGTGGCACTGACAAAAGCCCGTTCGACGCTAAGCGCAGAAGAAAGCCACCCGCGTTAGAGTGACCTTCATATAAATCGTATACGTGTGCGTGTGTGTTTCTTTGTGTGTATTCGTGCGCACGTGTGTGTGTCTTTTGTGCTCACACTGGGGGCATGGCGGCGGTGAATTCGTCCCGGGACCAAGTGCCCCGTGCTGTCCCATCCCCAAGTCATGGAGGCTATCTGCAAGCGCCGGACGCTGACATTTTTGTGTTTTTTCCTATCAGAAGAAGGCTCCAAGGTCCCTGGGCAGCGTTTTATAAACTAAACACATTGAGCTTTTAGATACGACATAAAAATTCACCCTTTTATCATATATGTTGTTGTTTTTTTCTCATTGTTTCGTTATTTTTCTTTTAATTATTCTGGAAGGCTCGCGCTTGACGGGCACTGACCTTTACTAAAGTGGCGAAGCGGGGGAGTTGGTTAATGACTTATAAAATTAAAAGCGCTAACAAAGACGTTAACAAAGAGGGCACTGAAGGCTGCGTCACCCAGCCGTCACTTTTTCTGCGTTAAAAAGATAATGACTTTATCGACGCGTGGTGATCAGAGACGTCACTGAGTGATTCAGTGTATTTTTATCGGAGGTTGTTTGCTTTAGCTGTTTTTCAATCAATGTTCAGCTGAGAGCAAGCGCTCGTCCTGTTCGCTTTCCTTTTTGTCGTCGTCTTTGGTAGCTCTTGAATTTTATAACTAACCTTGAATCTTTCACAGCTTGGCTAACTATGCTCGTGTGCATTGGCTCCATGGCGCTCGCCCAGGCAGCGGTGGCGCTTTCTTGATTCGAACGGCTTCCGGGCGCCGTTCTCTCCACCAAAGTCTAGTTAGGGTAGGCTTCCTTCGCCCCGTTGCCCCCCAGAGAAGCCATCAGGCCCGTCCAACACGTTAATCGTATCTTCGGGCCAAAGGTGGGCCACGAAATGCGAACACAGACAAAAAAAAAAAAAACCCCAGCACCCACGCAGCCGTCAAAAATTATGGCCCGGTACGCGAAGATGAGCGCCGATTAGACCACCTTCATTTAAGGCCGGCTCCACGAATCTCATTCAGATCCTCCTTTTTTTGTGTGTGACTACATTCGTTTTGTTTTCAAGGACTGAAAGCGCACGAGCCCTCGCGAAACTCTTTCGCACTCAGCTACCTACGTGACGCACTGTCGCGGGTTCCATTTTGTTTTTTTATTTTTTTGTATTGCATGACGCGGTTGCAGCTAGCAGTAGTAAGGCACTCTGACCAGGAACGTGTGCGTTTGTAACGGCTTACCCACGCATGGGTCATTATTCATCGGGCTCGGCGAGCTCTGATTAATGTTGCACGATCCCGTAAGTGGTGCTCGCGAGCCGGGACCAGCTCAAAGAGGGGCCCTGACGCTCCAATGCCATGGCCAGGCCTTGATTGTGCACCAGGCCGGGGGGAGGGGCTCACTAATAGAAGGGACCGTTAAAGACCTGCAGGTCTCTTTCTCCCTCTATGTGAAATCAGAAAGAAAAGAGCACAAACGGCGCATACAGCGGTAGACAGCGGTATATGTTCCTGCGGCAATACTAATTGATAAGGAGAAGATGGGCTTGTCGAAAAGCCTCATACTCGCATTGATTGAAGAGCGCAAGGCTCCAGCGGGCAACGTGCATTTTGCGTATCCACGTGCATGCTCCGACTCGAGGCTTGCCGCCTCATCTCTCTGCACTTCCGAATTCATAGATAGGAATTGCTCTGAAGCCCAACTTGAAGTTGCTCAAGTCCGTCTAGAACGAGCAAGCGCGCCTCATAAATCCACCTTTACTTGAACCGAACTTGATCTTGAAGCGAACTTGAAATGCCCAAATTTCAAGAGTGGGTAGGAGCTACCTTGAACGAGACTTGGTAGTTATTTCAATATGGCGGCTGGCAGATGTGGTGTTGCAAATGCGATCGCCGCGTTCAATATTTGTCTCCTGCAATTGCGGCTTTGCCTTCGGGAACGGGTATTTCTTGCGAAGAGAAGCGGCCGTCCCTCCGTGATTGAAGGCATTCCACCGGGATGTGCGACAACGAACGGGAACTGCGCAGGAGCTGTTCGGCGGTGGCTTGACCGCATAAATCGAACGGTGACAATAGGCGGCTGCCGCTTATAGGGGGTTCAATGGACGCCATTCTTAAGGTTTTCACAGCTCGGAAGCAGTTTCCCGTCAGCTCTCCGGCAATCGCAAGAAGGCAAGGAGAAACTCCGTCATCACCGGGACTTTCCTTTGTTCCAGGCTTCCCCAGACGTCGCTATTCTGCCTCTAGAAAATTAGAGAAGATTAACTTTCACTCAAAATTCGTACAAAAGCAGTTTTCCCCTCTCTTCCCCTGTGGTTCGAAAGCAGCAGCGAGCTCAGCTATGAAAGCCCGTGAATAAAACCAATACACAAGCCACAGTTGCTCGTCACGCTGCGACCTTTGCTGGCAGGATGTTTCTAGCTGTAAACATTTCACAACCGACGGCGCGCCGTGCAATGCGGAGAGTGACGCGTCTCACCGTCAGGCATCTGTCACTCGGACGGCTCGGACCCCTCCACTTCCCCGGAACTGCCGAAATCATCCGCCTCCTTCGAGTAACCGGGTTTACGCATGTGTGCATCAAGAGCGCGGTTGCGCTTGAGCAGGCATTGATAAGACAACCATATGAAAGATGGGGTTGTGTCGTCCCAGTTTTGTTTTATTCTTTCTTCATTCATCATTTATAGGAGTGCAAAAGAGTTTGCTGCATAAACTATCAGGCCTACTTGTACGTAATGGGCTACAAGTATCTCATAATCCCTTACATTTATCAGTGATTTAGTAACGGAAGATTTAGATATTTTCTAAAGTAATTGTAAAGTTATTGCCTTATCTGTTTACGTAACGGATTTCTTCTAATTCTTTACATTTTTTTCACGACCCCCCCCCCCCCCCCCCCTAAAAAAAAGGTTGTTTTTATTTGGGTCAAGTCGTGCGCAATCACTCTGTCACCCGCATTGACCAGCGCCAAGGGAGGCTTGGCACTCTTCAGTTCCTCAAAGCCTTTCTTTACAACACCAAGCTCCTGAATCTATTTTAATCTACATTTTTAAAACCCTAACAACCCTTTCGAAAAATCCAAATATGTATTTCTACCAAAAAAGAAGAAAAAGGGGGTGAAAGCCATATCCCCCTTTTTTTAGTTCCTTTGTTTCTATTTGCGATACAAGACGGGAAGTGGACACCAAATGATTGTGTGCGTCTTCGAAAAGCTCGAGGTGGTAAGTGCACAAAAATAATTAAAATGTTCTTCTCGCTTATAGTGACTACGACCATTTACATAATGTCAAAACAGGAGAAAACTCTCCGTCTACTCTACAATACACTAAAAATGATATGACAATATGTGAAGGTGTAGTGGCCACATCCATCCTCGTTCGTTGCAGCACACTTCTCTTAGAAAGCTGGATTTTTTTTTTCTTTTTCGTTTCACCTTGTTTGAGCCGGTTTTAAAAGCTACTAACTTTTTTGTTATTTCAACTTCTAGGGTTGGCCCACTTCATTTGTGAATTCCAGCCAGGCTATCTGCATCTCAGTCACCCTTTTTGTGAGACAGCTTTTTGCGAACACATCTAACCTGGCAGGACGCGCTTCATATCTCAAGCAGAGATTTTTAGAAATAAAACAAAATGGTGGCGGACGTAGACATAAGATTCTGGGCTTGGGGAGAAACTGAAACTCATGACTTGGGCCGTAGTGCGGCTTAGTTCACTGCCCTTCGCTGCCCGTGGCATCAGCGGATGTCTATCTGGGGAACACCGGAGCAAACTGCGGTCCGTGCTCCGTGCGTTTTTGAATGGCATCAAGAAAGGTACACATGACAAACGTGCGTTTACATATCACTGTTTTAACCGACGTTCTAATTAAGTGTTGTTTTGAGTGTCCTGATTTGTTTTATTACTTATATTTATATATTGAAAACGTTTTCTTATTCACCAACGTCTCAACCGAGGCTCGACCTGTTCAAAACCAAACGAAGAAGAATATTGATCCAAACCTTATTTATTACTTAATTATCCCCTTACTATTGCCAATTATGTTTGGCTATCGCCGGGTAATATATGCCGGTATAGTAAGATGTACATAAATCAATTCGTATTCCAGTTTTGGCTAGTTGTATGAGGTCTTCTACAGCTTAGCGATTTCGACAATAAAGAATTTTAGTAGACGGTTCAGATGACTCCGATGACAATATCCGATACTCCGCCGCCGCCATAGCGCATAATTATATTGTTATCGGTTGTATAGGAGGTATCGCAACGATCTACTAAAGCTATCGAATATCAGGCAACGGCTGCAACGACAAAGCTTTGCTCTATATTCGAGATAAATAGTACTTCCATTGCTTCACTGAAGAAACTCAATGCAGAGCATGAAGCATTTGTGAGGCACAGTATGGCACTCCCATCCAGTGCCTAAGTTCCAAGGATGTACAGCGTAGCGGTCGACACCTTCAGTAAGGAATGACGCGAAATGTATGACGAGACTTTCAAGAGCCAGCTGTTGCTCAAAATACTCAGAGTCAATAAATGGAACAGCTGGCAACAATAAGAGCTTGAATAACCCCTCTTCGCTTTGCTTCTTACTTGAGGACAATAATGTATGAAGTAACGTCACGAAACTAACAGGTTACTTTTGGGGGTAACAGTTACTTACTTTTATAGGAGGGTAATTGTAATTGTAATCATTTACAATTTAGCCTGGGTTAATTGCAAATGTAATTCCTTACTATTTTTCAGCAACGTGTACCAGTCCGCTATCCAGGTGGGTTTTCCCGCTTACCGAAAATAAACAAGTCTTCAGAGCTTCTGGCGTGAAAAACCTGATCAAGCATATGTGGTGTGCACGCACATTTACTGATGCAAGCACTTGACCCCTAATATGTAAAGTAAAATCCCTGTGTGGATACTAGTAGTTCTCCGCAGTTTTGAGTTGTCTGTGCTTAATTACTCGTTTATGTTGAAAGTATTATATATAGTATGTGCCTGTCCGTTGTGTCAGCAAAATATGGAAAATCAGGAATGTGTTCTACACTTTGGTAGATGCCATGCATTTCAACTTCTCAAGTTGTCTCCACATTGTCAAATGGCGTTTTAGAACAAAATTGGTCATAAAGCTGCTGAACACTCACCCTGATCTATGTAGGCACATTCTATATTTGACTGCTGCCACACATTTCGACAAGATTTGACGTGTTGGTTAATTAATGTATTTGTTCACTGTCTGTCTCTTCACCACAAAACATTACAAATCTCGAACGACAACTCGCTCTGAATTTTGTCGAAATGGCTTTACTGAAAGGAAGCATGTCTTCGATTTCAAGTTTTTGCAACACCTCACAAATTGATGTCCAGAAAGCATTGTTTAGGCACTTTGTTGAGGAGGGTGTTTACCAACGTTTCCCAAAACAATATCTGACTAAACAATGGACACCGGTTTAATTTTTTTGTTTCCTCTAAAATACTTATAATTTTACACTGATCTATGGAAGGTTTGCGCCGGGCTCAATTCAAGAACACAACGCTTTGTGTCCATTCCACAATCAAAGTATTATTGCCTCGTGAAGAACAAAACACATCACCATTCTTCCACTGCATTAAAGGCACCAACATCAAGAGACAAAATGAGCGGACCTTTTTTATGATTGTTCACTCGCGCTATACCAGACACCACACCCAAGCACACTTTATCTCCATGCAACCTCCATAATGAAGATGTTGGGATGATAATTTGCCAAATTCTTGAAAACATCTCTCGGACTCATAACATTTATTAACTCTTTCAGGTACAACAGCGCCCTGATAAAAATTTGCAAGACTGCTGGCAGAAAGAGATGATTCCCATGCCTCGTCGGGCAGTTGAAATCATCACTACGTGCACAGCATCACGTAACCTAGACAGAACGATCCATTCTTGCTGCTCTGCCAGTCACGCCAGCCAAGGGGCAAGACCGAGAGGATCAGTGCAACTGCCGTACGAATTATGTAGAAAAACAAAAAGAAGACTAAAACCAGGGTGGTACTCTATAGGACCCTCCCTCCTCGTGGAACCGCTGAAACGGGAATAATACGTATGTTGCACGGTGAGCACATGGTCCACAATTCTGAGCAGATAGTTAGCCACAGTTAATTAATCACATTCATTTGTATAATCCCTAACTGAAATGCGTTGTGTAATTGATGTTTGTGGCTCAATTGAAAATAAACATGATGCAGGGTTCGCACGGGATTCAAAGATAGATATTCAAGGATATTCAAGGAATCTCAAGGCCTTGTGAGAGCATTTTTAAGGACCTAACTTGATGCCACAATTAGCAGAATTCAATAAAACACTGCTGTCAAAAAATTGCAGGTCTCATTTTTATTGCACTAGGCAAAAAAAAAAAACTATCTTGTTGCATTGCACTAAGCCGAAATAAAAATTGTTTCCAAAACCGCTTGTGGTAGCTTCAGGGGAGCTCCTTCAGCTTTTCCTGTATTTGCTGGCTGATGCTAAGCAGCTCCTCGGCCTTGCTTTTTGTAGTTTTCCTAAGACTATTTGATTTTACGATGTATGTGAAATTATCTGCTTTCTCTGTGTACGTATCTTCTGAGGCTGCGAGATCAGCTATAGTTGCTTCAAGTTTCCTATGTTTTTGTTTTCATGGTGTCAATCTCTTCACCAATGGATTGCTTTTTTGCCTGCTTCGCATCCACCCGCTGCTTCTTTTTGTCTGCTTCCAAATATGCACTGTACTGCTATCTTGCAGCTGACACAACGGTCCTCAGTTCTTTCGTGAGTGGGATGTTGAGGACACCACCTGCCTTTTCCAACGCATCGCACGCAATTCGTTGAGAGACGTAGGAAAGGCCATATCAGATTCTCTACCAAGACCTGGCAGTTTACACTAATTCCTCGCTCCACAGTTGCCTGTCCATGGCTTAGGACAAGCAAGAGTTTAACTACTTTCCCCAGCTCTGTATACGATGGATTAAACTTCATGAGCTCAGTTAAATACTCATCTATTCTGTTCATGCTCTTTTCAAAGAGTCGGAGGTGATGTTTTTGTTCCTGCAAGAGCTCAGTGTACTGTGCAAGTACCGTGTCTCGTAGGTGATCTGTCATTCTCCCTGCGGTGATAAGGACGTCCAGCATTTTTCTAAAACCAGGAAGGCACTCATCTCGCCTTGAAGATATCAGTCGTGGGTTTAATCAGGAAATTCTCTAACCACCGGGAATTTCAAGGGGCTTCTCTCTAGGACTTTCTTTGTCACGGCGATCAGGAACTGTTTACATTCCATCCGGAACTGAAACACGTCCTTCGAACTGGCTTTGGCTTTCTTGAACGATCTGCTCAGCTGTATCGCCTATATCCACCTTTATGATTGGAGTATGATTGTCTCGGTTCTCAATGTCCAGCCTCAGTAGGCCCGTGAGTCCTTTTGACGCGGACAAGACTGAGCACTTCAGAAACCTTGTTAGCAGTTTCCGGATAGCACTTTCCAAATCTCTTGCAAGGAAGAAGACTATCGGTTTATCAGTTTGAAACTCCGGTAGGAATGGCTTGAGGGCCATGGCAACACCCAGTGCAACGTTAAGCTTTGTCGGCAGCAAAGTGTCAATGCAGAACTCATCCAAGTTCTGAAAAGATCCATATTTTGGCAAGTTGATTTCTTTGCTCCTTGCAGCCTCAACGAACTTTTTGATGTCGCACCATAAAAAGAAGGCTCTCTCAATTACGGGGACGTACTCTACGCAGTGGTGAGGAACAAACTTAGGGGAGATGTTTCCTGCCCAGTAACTGCTGTAAAGTCTTCCCTCCTTGCTGGAGAGCTCACAAACAGTGCGCTGAGACTACACAGTAAGCAATCTAGTCCCCTACTTGCTGTAACGCCTGCCCTGTAGGCGTTGTGCATTATGTGGACGCCACAGGTGCCAATGTCCACAAACAGAACTTGGTATGTTTGTTGCAGGTGCGCTTGGAAGTTCTTAAAGAACTTCAAGCTAACATTGGGACTATGCATCGATATCTGAAGGATCTTCTCAAGAGGCAAGGGTTTGAGTGCGCTCAACAGCTTTTCTTGTACGTCTTCGGCCGTGGAGTGCCCCAGAAACACCAATATGTAGTACCTTCTTGTCACCTTGTGAGACGAGTCCAGTCTTGTACACGTTACTAAAAAAAAGTAATCGATTACAATTACTATTACTCTTGGCTAAAAAGTATTCGATTAGATTACTTGATTACTCGACGGCAAAAGTAATTGGACATTACTTAAATAAGTAATCGTTACTTTTCCGATTACTTTATTGTGTGAAGACACATCTTTAGCGCTCATAACAATGAACTACTTCCAACCTATATTTTACATTTGCACAAGTATTGAAGAAGAAAAACTGGCTCCCTCTTCGTGGTCGTTGCACCTTCACAATGCGGACACACGCATAGAATTCGTTTGAAGACGTTTAATGATTTGCGCGTTCGCCAGTGTGTGTGTGGGGGGGGGGGGGGGGGGGGGGGGAGCGGAGGGGGTTCTAGATCTTGTTAAGCTTGAGCAAGGGTTGTCGCTCAATGTTTGCGTCGCTCATTTTATTATTCACATGTGGATGAGCTCGCATGTTATACAAAAGAGCAGCAGCTCCAGGATTTGAAACGGACCATGTGCAGTATACATTAGCGGAAGAGATCGCCCCGACCACTTGTCAACTCGAAACATTGCTTGTCACAGAGACCACGTAGGGAAAATGGGGAAATATTTCAATTGCCTTTGTTATATTTTGCATCCGCTTTAGGCATTCTTCGGTTCTGGTTCTCCTACGGGCTGCGAGTAGGTACCCTAAGCAGGATTTTTTATTTTTTTTATTTTTTTATTTCAGTGTGTGTGTGCGTGAGGGGGCTAGTTTGAACGAAAGACTCACAAAGCTACATTCTGCTTCCTCAAACTTCGCCCTGAATGGCCTTTTTCATGCACTGTGGCTTCCCTGGGGCTTCCCACTCCCAGTCACAGCTCGAAAAAAAAAAAAAAGAACAGACATTCCGCAGAAACTGTACATAGAAAGAGATTGACCTCGTTCCCTACAGCTCCGCAAAAATCTTTTTTCCTTTCGAAAAAAAAGCAAATTTTATTTTTGTCATTTTATAAAAAAAGGCGTGTGCCGGGGGGGGGGGGGGGGGGGGGGAGGTCCCGTGGACAAATTGTAACGGTTACAAGTAATTTTATTACTTCAAAAAGTAATCAGATTACTCTTGTGATTACTGCCTAATAAAAGTAATCAACTGATTACAAAATTACTCCAAAAAGTAATCGATTACAAGTAATTTGATTACTTGTAATGCGTACGGTACAAGTCTGGACGAGTCCCAACACGTTACGTGCACATCCATTTGTTTGCAATGCAAATAGTCGTTCGATGACTCGTCAAAAAGCACAACGTAGTGCCCACACATGTCGATTTCCCGCTGCAAGGTCGTTAGAAAGAAAGGTCTCAGTCCATGGCACGTCAGATAGGCGCCTTTCTTTTCTCCGCAAGAAAACGCTTTTGCCGCCTCACAGTCTGGGAACATGTGTTGGAATCACTTGCCCGCTAGTGAGGATAACCGGTAGGAACAGTGGAATGTGACGACCTTCAGAGTCCACAACACATCGGCGTTTGTCACCGACTCGTGCGTCTTGCAAGCAGCGTTTAGGTTTGGCAACTGCGGTGGAGGCGGGACAGTGGATTGTTCACACGTGCTCGGAGCCAGGGAACTGTGCACCGAGCTCTTTGTTGCGATCTTCAGGATGCTGGCACGTTTTGCGCTCTTCACATGGCTCTTCAACGCCGATTCGCCCATGACGGCGACATCGAAGGTTTTTCCGCGCAGCTTGCATCTTGCACGACGCTGGATTGTCGTATGTGGCGCCACTCAGTTCTTATGTACATCACCGCATAGCCACGCACCTTGAAACCTGCTTTTGCTGGGCATTTTCCAACGCTCGACGACAAAACACGAGGCCAATGGCGGAAACAGTGCGGGGATGAGATTGGATTCGGATGGACGGATGGATAGGTGGATGGATGAATAGTAATGGCTATACCCTTTGTAACAAGCGGCAGCCTGTGCCACTGAGCCTAACATTTCGTCATCCTTTTTTTTTAATTTGTATATATTTTATTCTAACGCAACCCCCCCCCCCCCTTTTAAAGTGTTTCCATTGCTTATTTTTATCTGTATTTTTACCCCTCCCTAGATCCTTTCCATCAATCTTCCAATCTTCTCTTAGTTACCCCGATTCTTTCCCTGTCCATTCATCCATCCATGTTTGCATATCCCCCCAGTGCCCCCTCTAAATCCGTAGTCATCCCTCCCAAGACGCTAGAACGAAGCCCCATACACCTCAAAATTACATGTTCTATAGTTTCCGTTTTGCGGTTGAATATGTTGCTTAGAGTGTCTATTTCCTGGAATTTAGCCGCATATGTTTTCGTCCTTAGCATTCCCGTTTTAGCTTCAAACACCGATGAGCTCCCCAATGAATTTTCATTAAACTGTTCCTTCTTTATTTCTTGTTTTGTGACCTGTATATTGTTAAAGCTGATTTCCCCTGCATTTTCTCTTCCCACAATTTACTCTCTTTTTCCTTTACTCCCTTTTCTATTCATATGTTCTGATCGGCCCCATCTCATTGAATGTATTCAAATCTCAGCTTGTGGGTTATGTTTGTCCGCTCAGTATTTAGACTTTCCATATATAGATACTTGTACACTTCCGCTGCCCACCGTGTATCCTCAATGTCAGCTAGTCTTTGTTCAAATTTTACTTTACTGATCGCTTCTCTACACTCGAAAGATGCCGAACCCATATCCCCCTGTACTCCCTCATATGGTGTATTCCCATGTGCCCCTAATGCCAACCCACCCATACTCCTTTGCTGTATCTCTAAACCTTCCTGGATTTCTGACCTCATACACAATACCGCATTCCCAAATGACAGTCCTGGCACCACAACTCCCTTCCACACACCCCTAACGACTTCATATCTATTAGAGTTCCAGAGTGCCCTGTTTTTCATAATAGCCGAACCTCGTCTCCCCTTCTTTATTACAATATCCTGATATTCTTTTACATACGTTCTTCCCTCACTTAAAGGGCAACTCCGCTTCATTTTTGGTTTTGAAAAAACAATGCAGTCCTCTTCAGTATCGCCTAGGAAGACCACACGTGAAATCTTACAACGCAGTTCTGTCTAGATGTTTCTTAGACGGTCCGGCAAACTTTGCAACTCGCCAAGTTGCCGAAATCGGCTGACTTGAGCGGGCGAATTCAGGCGCAACCAACAGCGTAGTCAAGGCTACGGCATGGGCGGAGCCAACATTGAGCTAAACGCCATCTACATGGCCCCCTTTTGCTTGTTTTCACTTCTCTGGGCGAGCGTAGCGCATGGCGTCAGCAACGTTGCCTCTCGGCGCTCAACAGTGTCCACGTGATTGGCGTAACGCCCCTGCGCAGCGCGTTTCTTGGAAGCCGTCCGGCCGCCCGCCGTGGTCCCGCCGTCTTCCGCGTCACAACCGCCGTCGTCGTCTCACCGAATGTGATTATTGTCTCTCGGAGTTTCGTCCACACTACGGACACCACGTGCGCGCACACTCATGCCGCAGTTGTGCAGACGTCGTCGAATGCCGTAGACACCAAAACGTGGCGAAGAGTGCGGTGCAGACGACACTCGCACCTGCCACATGCCCGCCCCAATCCCGCCCGTCGTTGGGCCGAGGATCACGTGACATCTCCATCTCGTACCACGTGATGGCCATGTACTTGGCGACCCGAGGACAATGTTGCCGGGCGGAGCCAAAGTTTCGGTTTCGATTTCCGCTCGTGTTTGAAATCAGATTTAAAAATATATATCCCATTTCTCGCTAAGCAAACGACGTAGTGTGTTTTACTAGGGCTTTTTAATTCTAAATCAATTATTATCCCGAAATCTTCGGAATTGAGCGCAGTTGCCCTTTAACCATACTCCCAAATATTTATACTTTTCTACGTGTTCTATCACCGTGTCCTGTGTCTCCAGGGGTTGCCCCTTCTCGTCATTGAAAACTGTCATACCCGACATCTCCCTGCTGAATTTTAGGCCTAAAGTGTCCCCCCCCGCCCCCCCCCCCCCCCCCCCCCCGTTGCGAATCCTAATCAGTTCTTGCATTGTTTCACGACTTTCTGATACGAGTACAATGTCGTCTGCATACATTGAACCCTGGCAATATTTTATTTAAGTACTTCCTCCATGTAAGTCAGGTCAAGGCGCAGGTTGCACAGCTCTAATCTTTTTTTCCATCTCACTGAGGTGTATCATAAAGAGCAGGGGTGACAATGGACAACCCTGTCTAAGTCCTCTTGTTATGTCTGCTGCTCTTGCAGTTTCGGCTTCCCATGTTATAACCACCTTATTCTCCGTATAAACATGTTCTAGAAACTGAACCATGGTTTCCCCTTGCCCGTATCCCTTCAGTTGGTCCCAGAGTTTTTCCTGATTCACATAGTCTTATGCCCCCTTAATGTCCGAAAATGGTACCCATAATGGCCTTTAACTTGTCATTGCTATTTCTACGCACTGAGTGATGACGAATAAGTTACTATCTCGTCGTCTGTCCCTCCTGAAACCGTTTTGAAGCTCTCCCAGAATCTGCTTTCTCTCTGCCTCTTCTTCCTTTCTTCTTTTTAAATTTTGCATAGCTAGTCTGTATATTACTGAAGTTACTGTGATTGGTCGGTATGATTTGATACTGTCTTTGTTCCCCTTGCCCTTTTATAATAATCTCATCCTGCTCAATTTCCAGTAACTGGGTACCTCCCCTCCCATATTTATTTGGTCAATTACCTGCCTTAGTTCCAATTTCCTCGTTTTGCCTAGAACTTTTATCAGTCTCATTGGTATGCCGTCTGGACCTGTCGCAGTTTCAACCGGAACCTTTCCTTCTGCTATTTCCCATTCTCCTGTGGTCATTTCTTCGTCTTCAGCATCCACCTCTTGGGTTGTGTAGAAGTTACCAGTCCCTACGGCCTGATCTGGGTCAAACTCCGAAAATGCTGCTTCGATTGTATCTCTAATCTATTCTCTTGCCTCTTAATTCCCCCTCTAAATTTTTCCCTACCTGTGTTATTAGTGTCTGCTGGTACCCCTCAGTCTTTTTTTTTTTTTTTTTTGTGCACTGAAGTGTTCCCAGAACCTTTCTGCCGCATTCCTCTCCTTCTGGTTTATCTCTATCATCCACTGGACCCCTGCCCTCCCAATTGTGGGCTGTATTAATGCTGGCGCCTCCCGCTTTGTTTCCTGAAATTCCTCCCATTTTGATGCTACTTCGGCTAGTGTGGCCCCCTTTTTCATTGCCCATCTGTGTTTTCTAGATGCCGCTTGGCGTCTCGATATTGCTGCCTTAACCTCTTTATTCCACCAGCTTTCGAGCTTGCTTATTAGTTTTTTTCTCCTTGTTTGGTTCGATAGTTCCCTAACTCTCTTTAGAAAACACTAAGGTTGTGTTCCAAATCTTACCCGGGTAACCTGCCTCCTACGTCAGCGGGCAATACCACGTGACATCGCGAGTAAACGATCCGCGACTCGATTTTGGAACGGCCGGGATAATCACCTGGATACTACGCGAATTGGCTTCGTCTTGGGCTACGGCAAAAAGAAAACATAGCGGCGATGGCGGAAAATAGCAGACGATCTCTTTTGATCACGGAGAAACCAAATAGAGACGATAATGTTAACCGCTCCGATAGAGACGATAATGGCTCCACCAGCTCCTTTTGCTCACCTTCCTTTTGGGCCGTATATTGAGATAAAAATTACTCATTCCTTTCAGTTAGACATCAACATTTTTTTTCTGTTTTGATTAATCTGCGCGATCGCTGTAAGTCTTCTCCAGGTGCCATAAACAGCATCGACTCATCGTAATAAGCACCGATTGCGTTTTGCGGATAATGCTCCCACACGGTGTAGCGGTAGAGCACATGGGGCTTTCTCAACAATGATATGTAACTTACGTTCGCTTTGACGCGAATATGATTATAAAATTGCAGAGAGCACTTCGAAACCGCTATACACAATTTATTGGGGAGGGAAATGTGGTGGGGTTGTTGACTGAACGTATACATAAAATCTTCGATGCCTTCACTGCTTTACAAGCGTAAACCTCTCATTACACACACTGGGGAGAAAAAAAAAACCCAAAAACTTCCACACTATGTACTGCGTTCGAACATTTTCATCCTTTAACGTAAGAATACGGAGTTCCCTCCAACTCTGAGGACGAGGATGCGGAGAAGCTCCTGTTTACGCTCGCACTCTGACAATAACAAGTATATCTACCTGAGGGAAGGTACACGGTCTGGATGTGGTGCAATAAATTCCTGCGTTGAAAACAGCAAATTGCAATAACCACACATAAATGGCTGGACTTCATTCTTTATTTCGAACGTCTGCCGCAAAAGCCAACGGAGCAATCGAGCTTTGACGGCTGTCGGCGCAGGAAGCAGACCACGAACAGATCACGTGACGTACTTACTCGATTTGATCCGGCGTTACCCCCCAATCGAGGAGGGTAACGTGGGTAATCACTCCGGAGTAAACAACCCGCTTCTGGCACGCGAGTTCTGACGTCATCGAGTAAGCGCGAGTAAGTTTTGAAACGCCAATGTACGAAACCTTTACTCCGGAGTCGGATCGAGTAAATTTTGGAACACAGCCTAAGTCTTCATGTGTACATTCTCTTTCCGATTGCTTGGATACTATGTCCTCGATTCGCTTAGATGCCTCCTGTAATTGATCATCATTCAAGTTATTCTTACCCTCTTGTTTTTGATTTTGGATTTCTGGTTTTACTGAGCCAAATCTGATTCTGATACTCTTATGGTCACTCCCCTAACTTTTTGTGCCTTCCTCATCTATTTCCATACCTCCTACTCTGTTTTATAGCTTCCGCGACATTAAACAGTAGTCAATAGTCGAGTGCGGCTACTTTCTTTCCCGCGTTATTTTTCCATCGCATTTTACATGAGCGTTAACCAATACCAGATCAAGACCATCGCAGAACCCCTTTAACATCCTCCCTGTTGTATTTGTATGTCTATCAAAGTCTTCCAAACGTGCATTTATGTCCCCAAAATATTTATTTCCCTGTTAGCGCCGGTTTCTCTAACGTCTCCTGATATACATGTTAAGTGTTCTGCGTTTTCCTCCCCAGCAACACTACCTGTTTACAAAACCCAAGATTGTGTCCGAACCCCCAATATTGTCTTTGATCCACATGTGTTCCCTGCTGCTCGCTCGTTCCCTTTCTCATTCCAGAACCTTCACTAACACCCCTAATCCCCCTCCCTTGCGTTCCACATTGGCCGGGTTACATCCGATCTAATGATATCCCCGTATGTATGGTGGATCTTCCATATCCCTCAAATGTGTTTGTGCTAATTCATACACTGCGACGTTTTCGCTTTCCGATTGCTCTTCGATCTCTTCCCACTTTATTCTGTTTCTGCCCCCCTGCATGTTTATGAGCCCTATGTTAAGCTGTTTCTTTTTCCTATTCCGGCGAGGCTTCCTCCCACCCTCTCAAACCCTCTCCCCTGGATCTACATTTCGGCCCTCATTGACACCGGCGCCCTCAAGGCTCCGGGACCCCCCAAAAAATGTACGATGTGACGTCCAATTCTGTCGCCTACCGTGCTGCCAGTGGTTCCACTGTAGTGGATGCCCCATGCAAAAGGGTCGGAGTGAGCCTCGTACACCACCCTGTTAACTTCCATTACTCCATACCCAAAATGTCGGCTAATCCCCTTATCACCTGGTTAGCTCCAACCACCGACTTCTCTATCTGCAAAGACTGTCCCCAGACGTCTGGGATAGGGCATATTTGCACATGCACTGTCTCATAGACCCCCTTAGCTTACGTAACCCCAACTCTATCTGCCTGCCGAGGTTCTCGCGCCGTCCCTTTAACACGTCATTATTCCAGCATGTACTACCCCTAGGTTCCCTCCCTCCCTGTTTTCCCACACCGCTTCCTTCACTTTGGTAGTAGCGTCAACGGTTCACTTTCCTGACTGTGCCACTATATTTACACTCCCACCCCCTTTCACAATGTCCAGCAGCCCCTCCTTTACCCTTGCTATGCTTAAGTCTCCTACCACCAGCACCCTCCTAACCCCCGACTGCCTGTCTTCACCCCCTCCAGCTATCTGTGCTTTCGCTGCCTTAACCTCTGCTGCCGTCCTCGAACCCTACTGTACTGCGGTACTATACACCAACTCATGTTTACAAACAAACCGGAGCGCCCGGAGCGCCCCTAGCGGACGCCACCGGCGCCGCGCATGCGCGATGGGAGTGTGGGCAAGAAGCTCGCCGTCGCCCATAAACAAACCATTGAAATGCGATGTTGTCGGCGTCGGTGTGAGTCCCCGCGCTCTTTTTTTGCGTTGGAATTGATGATTCTATGTCCTCCTAACGATGTCTGACTACTTGAGCGGCGTCAGCGAAATTAACGAGGCTCCTCACAAAACAAAACTTCGCGTGAATAATCTGACATGCGGCGATTCATTCCGCGTGGACGCCGCAGAATGCACGCTAAAGCCTGATTCGCATGATGAGATTTCGCTCGCAATTTTCAGTAGCGACATCGCTCGGGCTGTAAAAGCGTGAATTGTAGCTGAGACGGTCGACGTCGATATTGAAAAACGCAAGCAGAATCTAACCAAGTGAATCAGGCATAACAAGTCGGTGATGGCCACTGGTAATAATGATCTACTGTTTACGTCGAGCCTGCTTACCAACCTTCAAACTTAAGTATTTTGAGGCCTGCACTTACTTCTTTCGCAAGTACCGGGCCCACGTTTGGTCTATGGGCCGCTGTCCTCTAAAAGAGCACACGACAAGCAGAGACGTTTGAAAGAGCAGACGACAGTTCGAACGATCAGGCGGCCGTTTGAACTTGAAGACGCTCTGAACGTAGTCCGCAGGTGGTCCTTACGACTTGACGGTTTTCCGGCGTTCATGTTGGAACAACACAAATAAATCTAATGGCCAGAAGTATCCGTGAATTCAACCCAAAGTGCTTCCCGCCCAAGCAGTCGTGGTCCGACGGCGTCTGGTTTTCCCTTTTCACGGCACATATCCACGTTCTCGGACAAACCGAGCGCATAAAAACTGACCTTCGAACCTTCCTCGACTCTTCTGGTACAGCCCTAGTCGAAGCATTTTGACGAGAAGGGAGGTTTTTGTCTGGTTCCTTTAAAAACAATGCAGGAATACGCGTCTGACATGGGCACTTCCGCCCACAGCCCCGGACCGGAAGTGCGTCCGACGCGCCACCACCGCGCCGTGACGTAACAGAGATGAGTTCGTGTATACAGCTGTGCAGGTTCCTTTCTCGCACTGCCAACCACCTAGTCCCTAGTGAACTGTTCCCCTGGGTCTGCCGCCCCTACCGCCGTCTTCTCTGCCACCTCCGATCTTCTCCAATGTGGTCAACCATCCAATGAATATCGGCTGAATCTAAACAAATCGAAATAACTTAAACCGAAACGCAACAAAAGTAATAAGCATAACTAAAATGTACAATATGTACCCGCATTTGCAATTATAAATAGCCATTCACGGATTTTCAAGGTTTAGACCAAAATATCCAGGGGTTTCAAGGGCCCTGCAAGCGAAATTTTCAAAGTCAAGGGTTTTCAAGGTCTAACAAACAATCCAGGGTTTTCAAAGACCTTGAAAACCCAATTTTCAAAAGCAAGTGTTTTCAAGGGTTCCAAGGACCTGTGCGCACCTTGTTGTGATTTATGCTTAGCTTGAGATATTGCTTTATAATGACCTAAGTCTAAAAAAGTGGAAATAAGACAAATACGATGGAAGGTATGCACAGCGCTTGTCTATGTTGTATGCGCACCTCCCTCTATCTTTATCTTGTTTCCACTTTCATGATCTTTTAATTCATCGTGGGATTATGCGTTTGCTCATTATTTTACAAGTTATTAATGCGAAAGCATTAACTGTCGCATGTAGCGCAGCCGGTGTTGTCCGTAACCGCGAAAAACGGCAGAGAAATTCCCTCCGCGGAACGGCTCTTAAAATAACTGCGACACGGCCCGCGCGCAGGATAGTTCCAAGAAACGCCACCCGACAGAGAAGCCCTCTTGGCGCTGCTCCCGCGCTCCGCCGCAGCAGCGAACACCCGCCGCCCCCCAGAGCCCGGTCGGCCGGCGTCCGCAGAGGCTACCCCGCTGGCCTCTGCTGAGGATAGCAAGGCGAGCAGCTTGTAGGAATACGATACGTATACGAATGCTTTGGCATTCCTACACCGTAAGCAGTCTTAAGTGTCCTCCTGTAATTATTTCTTTGATTCTTGCATTTCTAAGTAGCGTGTCTTGTGAATGATGTGTCCTATGTGTTTCTTTTCCTAGTAAAAATACCTGTTTTCTTTTCTTGATTGCGTATCGAACTAAATGTAAACCCCGTGCTAAATGTATGGTGGGAACTATTGCTTGCTTTTTTCCGTTGCATTACACGCTGTGCCATAGGAAATACACGAGTCTCAATATTGCTCTGTTGTATTTCCAAAATAAATTAATTTTAAGGACTGCAATCTGTGCATTAGCCTCCTTGTTTGTCCTCTCATCATGAAACACTGCTGACATAAAACCTGCAAAAAGGGAACGGCTCAAGTTGTTGGGAAACAAACGTACACAGACCAGCGCTGCGAATTTGGATACATAGACCGACATAACGGCTCTGACGGGCCAAGACAATATAATTTTCTGGATGTGGCATTGCACGTCTAGAGGTTCTGAAAGACTCCAAATTGCTGTTTACGGATAGTTGAGATGCAAAAATATAAACGAATCATACTGAGAAACCTCGTATAGTCTACAGCAAATGTTGCGCATACATTTGGTGGTTGAGGAAAATGGAAGGAGTTCAAGCTTGTGCTTCCATCTAGGAAA
This sequence comes from Ixodes scapularis, assembly GCF_016920785.2. NCBI lineage: Eukaryota > Metazoa > Arthropoda > Arachnida > Ixodida > Ixodidae > Ixodes > Ixodes scapularis. The sequence continues at coordinate 103,991,499 of NW_024609884.1, read as the reverse complement.
CAACTGTACTCATGAACACGTAATCTTTCAGTGCTCCATATTGAAGTACATTCCAGTTATCAGGCTTTGACATTCATGCAAAGTTCCATAGTCGCTAAATAGCCTTCCCATGGCGCTTAAATATACCCAAGCTTAGACATCGCACGAGTCGTAAGCTTGTGAATGTGAACTAATCTGTCACAAGCTCCATGGATGTGTGGCGCAAAAGAAAGAAAATGTGACGACGACACGAGACGAGGGCCGTGGCAGTAGCAAAGACCAGCTCGGGTCATACATGACTTCCTATTAAATGATTGCAGTGGTGCCAGCGTTTACTGCCATAGCCAAAGATGTACGAGTAGCCATCTGAACACAGTACTGATGGTCTTCGTCTAGTACAGCGAATAACTGATGGTCATAGCTGTACTCGACAAAAGATAGTGGTGTGATACTTGACTTGAAACAATCTGGCCAATGTTTTTATGAACAGGTACGTACGGTCGTACTGAAAAACGTGATACCGTTCTCTGGAACCACGTGTCGCATGTAAAATTGGGCAGCCACAACTTCTGAATGAGTGGGGAAACTGCAGTTTTTTGACATGGTCGCAGAGGCGGAAGAACGATGACCGGCCTTCCACATCCAGGCGCCGGTGGACCAAAAAAGCAAATTTCTGCAGTCATGTAAGCGGACGATATGCTTTCTGCTCTTAGTCCCCTCGTTTGCAGCATTGCTGACATTGATGTGGCTCTCACAGGTATTATAGTCACTCATTTGTGAGAAGACGCCCGGTACTGACCTGCAGTGCTCGATAAACTTTTAACAGGAAATCGCCTATGCCCTAAAGTGCCATTTTACGACACCATAGTATGCAGTTGCATTCAACAGCCTGAGTAATCTACTCATGTCTACTCGTAGCTTCGTCACTCCTCCTGATCAAACATGTGGTACCTCTTCCTACCAGTCCACCATCGGCTGCAGCAGCAGTCTACTGACTCGCTGTGACCCGGGGCCCATATGATTCACTGTCACAACATAACCATGGTCATTTACTTCATGGTAATAAAACCCGAGACTCAGGAACACAGAAGGGGACGAAAAACACAGAAGGGGTCTGAAAAATAAACGTTTAGCTGTGTTTGAGACGTTGTGTTGTGTTCGTCCCCTTCTGTATTCCTGAGTCTCGGGTTTTATTACCATGAATCATCACCAACTCGCTTGTTTTTTAAGTAATATTTCAGTCATTTACTTGCCTGGAAATTATGTCCAGCCCAAACCGCATTCACTGGTTGAAGAGGCAGTTTCCTTCCTAAACAAAAAAACAAAAAACAAAAAAAAAAACAAATAAACCGTGTATGTAAGGCACTCATAAAATATACAAGATGTAACCACAGCGTTAGTATCATCTAAGGTGCTACTCCCGCTCCTGGACTGCATCTTTAGGAAGACCGACTTCTGAAGAAACATACAAAATTATTTGACCTCAATCTCTCAATGTCACAAATGAGAGTGACAGCGTCAAGATTATTAACAACAGCTGAAATGATGAAAGGCAAATTAGAAAAATGAAAATTTTAAAGAGAGCTCGTTTGATGACGGAAGGTTAGCAGTCCTGCATCCGCGCGCCAAACATCAGTGACGATTCCACTGGCTCACGCACAACATGTTATGGTCCTGCGTATCTGCCCGTGAAAGCTTGACGAGGTAAACATAGCTGCTAAAACTATGATGCCCTGTAGCTACTTCCTGGTTTCGATCACCGAAAGGACAGGCACCGCGCCCAACGCTTTATGTAGTGCCACACACTTAAACAACCCTTTGTAAAAACATGTAAGAAACGAAGAATGACGTTTGAAACAGCCTAAAGAGCGCTTAGTCTAGGCCGCATAGTTTAAAGTTTACATATCCGAGACAGCACTTTGCCAACGTCGCATACTTTGCAGAGATGAAATGTTGCAGAACACTTACCTGCTTTGAGCATATCTTCAAATTGTAGTCCTTTCCCTTCCGCACAGGGATTTCCAAGCGCTTTTTTTTTTTTCATTTTTAGAGTCCCGTGGATAGATCCTATGAGGATTTTAAACTTTCCTGTTGAGGCTAGCGGACGCAACACCGGACTCGGACTCGAATTCCTTTTCGTGCGTGTTGAATCCAGATAAGTATTTCTTTCTCGTCTTCCCTGAATCGACGTTCAAGTTTCTCCGGAGTTTTCATAATGAAGGAGACGTTGAAGCTCAGATGACGCCAAATGCGGACAGACGCGAGGGACGACTACGAGCGAAACAAAGAAACAAGCGCCTTGAGCCATCGCCCAAATAAGCTAACGTTGCCTGGCGGAAAAGCGCCTTTGTCTCGAAAGCGCGTACCACGTTAGTTTCGAAACCTGAGCATCAGCATCTTTCACGATTCGCGTTTCGTAAAGACATGCTACAAAGGAAATGTAAACTTGTTTTCGCAGTGCGAAACCCTCTTGTAAGAGAAAAATTGTAGCCTAATCTCGCCCCCAGGCGGGGAGCCCCGTGAGCGCCCGCGACTTGAACGGAACTTGACGAAGGAAGTTCGCGGGAGCTTTTCTGAAGCGTGGGAGGGTGTTGGACTTGAAAACGGCCACCTTGGCCGTTTTCGAGTCCAGCTTGCTGTTGCGGCGGGCTTGAGCAAGTCCAAGTTTGGGTTCCAATCGAGTCACATCTATGAATTCGGGGGTCAAAAAAATTAGGGCTCCAATCCACGCTGTGAAGGTGGTTGGTCAGCGAAGCAACGAACCTGCCACGATTGCCGACTGCACTATACGAAATGCCGCCACCAGTCGCAGCACGCCGCCGCTGGTCCTATTGCCGTTTCTTCTCACTTTGCCGCTCCTTAAATTCACGCTGCTCCTCGGGAGTCCTAACTATGCGTGGCCTATTTATCGCGGTGCTGCAGCAACAATACACAGTTTTAGTGAACCGTACGCTATCGCTTTGCGTACGCAAGGAGATTGCGGGTCGTGAGTGCGGATGCGCAGAACGCAATAGAAGGGCTAGCGTATTGCGTACGCACGCAACACTGGGGATTTTGCGTTGCTGGCTAGCGGGCCTTGCGGGAAGCTCTCGAGAGATCTCGGACCCAACGAGAGCGCCAGTTCCAAGATGGCGGTTGCCTCGACTGGCGCAGCAAGGGCAACGTGGTGTTTTCCAAGTTCTGTGTTACGTGAAATTGCGTGGTGTTCAGCTCGGCGATTTTTTCTGGGATCTACCGAGGTCGAATCAGATCGCCCTGCAGCTGAACAAGCGCACAGTGGAAATGTTCGCCGCTCGCAGTGTGCGTCGACGCTGCGATCTGCTCAACGCTAAGCCTATTCCCACAGTTCATCGCCGACGGACGAACGACTCTAAAAGAAATCGCCAAAATTCTCGCTATGCACTGGACATCAGGGTCATGAATTTCATTCCGCGATAGCATTGATAAAAGGTGCCGTTTCCACGGGAAGACTGACGGAGGCTCCGTTATCGAATTTGGCTACGCACTCGTACTCGTAGCCTCTGTACCGCGCAAAAAAGCGCGCTTGACGAGGCAGCTGCGGCTTGGTTTAATCTGAAATAAAATGATTCGACACTCTTTCCTTTTCAATATTTCTTTCCAGGAGCATGGTTGCGCTATAAGCACGCAGAATTCTACGGCTCTAGCAAATTTAACCAATATCATGCGCGGTGTTCACTCGAAAACGTAACGCACAACTAAATTCGGTCCGAGCAGGTCATTTTTAGCGTACGCTATAGTATTGCGTATTGCGTAGGTAAGGTCCAGCAACGCTATACTAAAACTGTCTAATGTAATTACTTGCTATACTCCGTTTCATCTTAAATTTAAGCGCAGCGGATGTTGCGAGCCATTGGAGCCAATCGGAGGTCGTGTGAGTCTCACGTGACCTTAGAGAGGGGGCACAGTTTCTGTTTGCTATCGGAGCGTATCTCGGCCCGGGCGGCACCGCGCCCCGTGGAGAGATAGTGCAAACCGCCTCTGCTGCGTCGCGCGATGACAGCGCAGCAGAGGTTGCTTGCACTATCTCTCCGCGGTGCCGCCGGGGCTGAGATGCGCTCTGATAGCGAACCGAAACTTAAAAACCCGTCGATTTTGTGCGGTTTTTCAGAAAGCCGTAAAATGATTCGCCTGCCTTCTATCGTTCTGCAATCGGTTGATTTAGTGTTTTTCGATGATGCTGAGCAATTTTCTAATTTAAACCATGCCCTTAAACACAATATTAAGAAAAAAATTAATTACGCAAAAATACTTAACAACTTAATTATCCCGGACTTTAGTATTTTCCTAAATGGGCCCCTGGCCCAGGACCCAAACGCCGCAAGCCTTTTTTTTGTTGCGATGAGTAGTTTTCGCAGGAGCGATATGGCCTGCGTTGTCTGAAACACCCTGTATATATACTGTTAGCTACCAACTAGGGTTTTAATGCTTCCTCTTTTTTAACGTATCTGCTTCTTATTGTCCCTTCAAATCCTGAGAGCCCATTCAATTCCATACAAACAAAGTTTGAAATCAAATTATATTAAATTAAATAAAAATAAGACCCACATACAATCCAATAACAACAACGCGAACTTTTTTTTTCATTTTTGGTGAGCTTTAGCGGGACGGAACACACCGCCAATACTCGACACCTTATAGACCCTGAGATGGAGAACAATAAAAAAAATATAAAAAAAAAACGGACTAAGACAACGGAATGTTCTCTTCGTCCGTTTTTTTAATGTTCCTCATTTCAGTGTCTACAAAACGTCGCTACATCACCTGCTCGCCTGCACTCTATCACTGTTAGCAAATACTGTTTTCTTTATTGAGCTTGCATCTCAGTATCTCTGTCTCTTTCTCCTATCTTTGATTTTTACGTCTTTCGCCTCCCAAGTTAAAGCCCTTCTCTAGGAACAGATCAATTCTCTCTAGGATTAGAAAAATATATGCGATATAACCGGCGTAAAAAAATAATTTAGCGGAATTTTCAATATTTATAATATGACTGACGTAAATACTGAGCAGCAGCGCACCCAATATGCTTTTCATGAGGAAACCTCGAGTAAATGCGCTGCGTAGTGAAGGACGCTTTTTCCCATCTGAATATATTTGGCAGCCATGTTGTACATGGGAAACGAGGAGTGATCATGCAATTGCACGTGTCCATTGCACTTTTAACTTTGTCGAGAAGACTGGTGATTTATTTGAGGGCCAACGCTTTTGCTAAAATTAACAAATATCCCGAAAATTCCACTTTCATTTAGAAAATACACGAATATTATCATTTTCTGTACGAGCAACGCCGTCTCTGTTGATCTATGTTTTCTTAAAAACGAATTGTTATTCCGTCAACAAAATATGCCACCCCCCCTCCCCCAAAGAAAAACAACAAAAAAAACTGGAAAGTGAGAACACATTATTTTTATTTTTTTTTTTTCAAAGGGTTCTGGAGAAAAATATAGGAAGTATAGAAAACAGACGATACTTTGCTCAGATCGTTCTATACCACCGCCTTATAGCTTATACTAGAGTTCCTGTATAGGCTCCCTACGGGAGCCAGAGTTGCGCGTTCATGCATGGCATGTGGATACACCTCCTCACGTGACTGAATTCGGCGACTAGCAGCGCCGCGCGTTCGAGGCGCGCGGCGCGCTCAAAAGCCGGGGAACGTACGCCGGGGCGCGTGCAACGTCTACTTTGCTGCACGACACTTGATACGGCTCCTCACGTGATCGGATCTCGGCGAATAGCGGCGAGGGCGGCACGGGGCACGTGGAATCAAACCCGCAACTCGCTCCCGTAGGGAGCCTACACAGGAACTCTACCTTAGACCAATGCCTGTCTGAAAAAAAAAAAAAAAAAAATCGGTAACTTTTAGAATTTAGATGCGAATAGATTTTTTTCGTTTATATATTATTTATTTATTTATGTATCTCCTTATTTATTCACTTTTTTTCGAGCCCAAGCCCGGCATTTGCAGCTGGCTCGGCCCTTTCCCTTTCCATGAGACAGAATTTGTTTCGCTTCCTGCTTGGTCGGGTTGTCTGTCCGAGCACAAGCACATTTCTTTTTTTCTGCGTTAGCATTAGAACGCTTGTTCTGACGAAAGCCCGGCCAGTCTTCGGTTTGTCGATTGTCGACTCTCCCTCTTGTCCGAAGCGCTGACGTGAGCACGTGTCCACCTCTCCAGACAAGTGAGGCGCACAGCTGGCGCGGAGCAAGGCGGGAGGAGGCGCCGGGCAACACCTCCTGGAAGTCGTCTAGTGGTGCATGAGGGTTGCTTAATCAGAGAAGGGCCAACGCTGGACAGATTGGCAATGAGTGCTGCAGCGCTCGGCTTTGAGTCAAGTTGGAGACGAAGGTTCACGCAATTGGAGTGTCGAATCTGTGCCCAGCATTGGCCTTCTCTTATGACGTCATCTAATTCAGCACTACGACTTTGATATCTAGGAGGATATGCGCCGCGGCTCGGTTGAATGCGGGCGTGCTCACTTGCCGCTGTGCTGTCGCCGGTTGTTCTTCGCTCTGGAATTCCGTAGTAGCGGCACGAGGGCTGTGATCTGTCTGTGTGTAGTAGAAATATAAATGTGGTTCTTCCCACGAGTGATATGAATGACCGTATTCAAGGGCGTCGATGTACTCTGACAGACAGAGTACTCTGCACTCTACTCTGTACTCTGTACTCTGTACTTTGTATTCGGACAGACAGAGTACAAAAAATAGGTGAAACAAATTACAGGAAGATTCATTGGTGGATTCTTGTGGAATCCGTTAGCACGACGCTTGGAAAACGCCACTCACGTGTCCCCTCTGGCAAACGCTAACACTGACCCCGGAACGTAGCCGAAAAGAGGAAGCAAAAAATACAGGAAGCAAAAGAGAAAAAAAAAAGTGAAGGGCTCAGCATTAGCGGTTCCCAACGGGAAATGTACGTGTGTGGCGTTTCCAAGGCTCATGCCAGGGCCGTAACCAGGGGGGGGGGGGGGGGGGGTTAGGGGGTTCTGACCCCCCCCCCCCCCCCCGAAATTTTTTTCTGGGTACGGCCCTGGTCGGTGCACTGGCAGCCAGCCGATTTTAATCTCCACCTCTGCGCACGCGCAGTGGCGCCGGTCGGCTACCGGGTACCAAACCGGGACCGGTTCTCCGGTTTGCTGTAACTCTCCATTATATGCCACCGATGAACATGATTTATAGGCGAAAATAAGACAATAGACACTTTTAAAATGGCCGCCGTTGTCCCCAAACCCCCCCCCCCCCCCCCCGAAATTTTTTTCTGGGTACGGCCCTGGGTCATGCTAACACATTCCCGAAGAATCCCCCAATGAATCTTCCTGTATTTTTTTTCCCACGAGCGAGCGGGCGCTGAGATGGCACAGCAAGCAACTTACATTCGCCCAGGCGTTAACGGAAAACAAAAATGACCGCATCTCCACGTGGTGAATGATGTTGATTGGGGCAAAGCTCTGGTGGTGCTGATGATACTGATTTTATTGTTCACAGGTAGTGCTGATGGAGCTTATTTTTTTTTATTTTTTTTATTGCTCATAGGTAGTGCTGAGTTCCGGGTTGCCGTTTCGACTTCATTATTGCTGCTTTATGGTCGGTGAAATGCAGAGCCAGTGGTTCTTCTGGCGGATCAGCTTGGATCCGCTAGAAGCCGTGGGAACGCATCTCCACCGCTTAAGTCAACAGTCGATGTCAGAAATAGAATGTGTGGTATGGAACGTGGTTATATACGCATTTGAGCATTTGACCGCAGCGCCCTCTCTTCTATAAACGTTGAGCCAATGCATGCAAAGTTTGACGCGATTATATATTCATTTGACCGCAGCACCCTCTCCTCTATAGACGTTGCGCGGCTACATGCAACGTTTCGTCCATGACAGAAACCCCAGCTCTTGAGTTACTACCGCATCTCACAGCCCCCTACTCGTCCGGCAGTCGCGGCCGAGTGGTTAAGGCGATGGAGTTGAAATCCATTGGGGTCTTCCCGCACAGGTTTTAATCCTGTCGACTGCCCAAACATTTTTTTTTTTTTTTATGTGAGCACGGAGGACGGCCGGACGGACGGACGGACGGACGAACAAGGCTTCGCCCCTAAAATGGAGCTTCGCCCCTAAAATGACACTAGGTGGTAATCCCTCATTTTTTGGAAAGGTGTTTGAAGGGAGCGACTGCGTGTACGGCTGTTGCTTTCTCAAAGAGCGACACATCCGCACTTTAACGCAAGCACGGAGGGAGTTCCACTCTGATGGAAGAAGTGCTCCGCCGTCCTTCCAGCTCCTTACTCTGCTCCGAAACTGGATGGGCGGCGTGAGATACAAGGACAGAATTCAGAGTGGCGTTCAGTGAAACGTGGGCACGAGTGTAGGCCTGCCCCTCTGCATCTCTCAACTGCGGCTCCTTAGACGAGGAACGACCGGAAAGCAGCACCCCTTATGAAGCGTGAGAAGGGAAAAAGGTCGTTTTCCCTAGGTTCGTGTCTTTCGGGAAGAGCCAATATTAACGACTGTCCTGCTTCCCCGATTTCGACCACATAGAATGCTTGACCTTGCAAGTTCGATTCGGTTAGAGTACAAATATGATTCCCGTAGGTTTTGATTTCTTTTATTAAAAGAAAAACGTCACGAAAAGGGGGAGAGGGGTACAAAGCAGGCTAAATGAGTCCAGTTAGTAAAAACATTTTGCAGCTTTGTTGCAAATCTTTCTATACGTATGGAACGCTGAGTAGACTATTTTCATCAATGCATGAGGTACACAAAATTCTTTTCAGCACATTTGAAACAAAAATAATCTATAGGATACAACCATATTGAATAACATAGTGGCCGCAATTCTCTAGTAAACTTGTTTTCCACAGGTGTTTCTTATTGTTAATTAACTTCAAATTCAAAATGTTAATCCTTGAAGCGGCCAATGCCGTCACCATCTAAATTTACCTGTGTCCCGATGGCCATTTTGCCGCGTAGGTGTCTTTACGCGGACACCGCCAAACGTTTTGAACGTGTCGCTGCCATGAGTGCATAGGACATGCAAACGAAGAATGCGCATTCACGCGCACAAATCCGAGGAAAGACACATCGAATGCACGTGAAACTGTTTATAACTATTCGCCTCGAAATAACAAAAACAAAATGTTACGTATACCTTGAATCACCCAGGTTGTGGGTAAAGCAACTTATCCTCTGCAATACAATGGACAGAAAAAAAACAAAAAAAAAACATGAGCGAGTTTATTAGAGTGAAGAGCACATTGGCATTGGTGGTACCCGCCTTTCGCAGGGCGAGACAGCTTGGGCCATATTTCAGTGCGATTGCTTTTCAACGTTTTTTAGGAAGTGCACATTCTCGGCGTCTAAAAATCGGGTGAAATACGTTTTTTGTTTTTTTGTTTTTTAGGAGGGAAGGCGAACTCATTGGAGGGCATTCCGCTCTGCGGGTTCTCGTGCACTGAAAGAAATGTCCAAAGCTGTTACTTCTTTATTCAACACCAGGCACTTCCTTCACCTTCTTCTTTTTCGTTGTATATAAAACCGTCAGTTGTGAGTTAGCGCCTGTTTTGTCCACTTGTTCGTCTGTCCTCGTCTTAGCGCTATCTGTAATTTAGTTTTGTCTAAAATATTAAACCTTCACCAGCTTGTTTGCGCCCTAAGTTTTTGTACATCATGGCAACCTCAGGAAGAAAAAAAAAGCCGTCGACATTATTGAAGGGACATGGCGGTTTTGGCCAGCTTAAGAAATGCAAGGGCTGGCGGGACCAGAGCAGGCATCTTAGCATCGCTTGGCAGCCCACGAGAGCATTGGCCGATAAGAGCAGCGCAAAAGCCAGCCTCCCTCGGACTCCCCTTAGGCTTGCAGGAGGCCCTTCTCCTCTACCTCGTCTTGACACTCATCGACGGCTAAGGAAAAAAAGCGATCGGCCCTCCAAAGCGAGAGAGTGGGCAATGGTTTTGTACAGTGGATGTCCCCACTATTCAAAAAGTTGGCGCGGGCAGGCAGTTCTTTGTCGCGTCTGAGAAATGCCATTGTCGGCGAGAGCAAACGGATTTGAATGCCCACGCTTCTTTGTCCGCTGTCTTCAGGCAGTCCGGCCAATGGCGCACCGGCTGTGGAGGCAAAAAGATGGCCTCGCCAGGAGTTTCTTATATTCTCTCGGAAAGTTCACATTGGAATTGTTCTTTTTCTTTTTTTTTTTTTTCAGAGCAGCCACGAGAGCAGCTCAGCTAATGGAGAATCTCAAGGTTCAGCCCCAGCTGCCGCCGTCAGCTCGAGTCAGAGACGCCCTTAAAATAGCCACGGGTTAGGGAATGTCAGCACCTTCGTCGACGTTTATTACGTACGCGAACAAAAGCGTTCAGATGTGTACCCTGTCTCCTTCCGTCTAGCGAAATTGCGAATATGCTCTTACTGTTTATATCTAGCTTCCTCGGCGTTCTTCGCGGAGCGTGTTGACACAAGGTGGATAAGAATGCGATGACGGTTGCAAAATGAGCTAGCTGAACATTTCTGCAAGGTCTCAAAAAAGATAAGGCCCCTTCGTAGCCTTATATTCCCAAAGTTCTTTTTTTTTTCTTTTTTTTGCCGATTTGCAGAATATTTGGTTACGTCACCGTCACATATTAATGGCCCTTCCACCATATAGCTTGTTATTGGTGTTGCTCTCACCCGATGTAAAGGATCATTTCAGTCTTGAATGGTAACGACGTTTGGAGGCCGGGTTTGTAACAAGGCGATTTCCCCGCGGCTAAATTTATTCTAGTACTTAAAAAAAAAAAAAAATATAAACCAACTTGATGTGAGAAAGAGTTAGAAACACCGCGCTCCCCTCATTAAGCATACGATCGCTCCAATATAAATTAAGAAAAAAAATATATTCAAAACAAAACAAAACGCAGCAGCATCTCAGTCAATACCAGAGCATGTTGATTCCTTAGTCATAAAAGAAGGAAGCATATCGTGCCGGAGGCTGTTTATGTAGCAGAATGCGTAGTCTCGCTCGTTTTTCTTTTTTTTTTTTTTTCAAGGGGAAGGTTAAAACAAAAGTATTGTATGGGCTATGAAACTTCTACCACCGGCGGGGTCATTAACGAGCTGCGACATGAAGTGCATGAAGGGGCAAAGAGGCGTGACAGGGCGCTGCGGATGCCGTGTGGGCCCCTCCGGACACTCTCCGCTCAGGGTGCGCTCGCTCGGCACGGCTGGTGGTCGATGCTGCTCACCCGGATGAACGACATCTTCCCTTCACTTACGCTGTCTCGCGTCACCCGCTCGCTTAGACACATTCAACTCACACTGGGGGTTGGAGGTGGAGGGGGGGGGGGGGGGGGTGAAAAAGAACGGACGGGAAGAGAGCGGGCTTTCCCTTCGGAAAAGGAAAATGAATCGATAGCCTGGATACGGAGCAGCGGCGGCTACGACAGCTCCGAGCCCGCGCGCCGAGCTCGATGTGTTCAACTGCGATGTCAGAGGACCAGGAGTCCATGGGGCCGGGGGGCCCCTGGTTCGGTTTCCCTCACCTCGATACCAGGGAGAAAAAAAAAGTAAGGTGGCTATTCGAGCGGTTAGACCGAGGCACTTATTAGATCCATGAGGACAGGCACGATAAGTAAAACAGTGCACATGGAATGTGAGTTTAAAACAGTAACACTATATACTTGGGTCACCTTGAGCTCCGGCCCAAGCTATATACAAGCGCGAGCTGGCGGGCATTCTACGGTTTGGGACTCCTTCCTTGCGCGAGCGCTTGTTCGGCGGAAGAACGTTTCCAAGTTGAGTATACTCTCAAGCTGAGAGTGTAGCCTTGGCTGCACTCTCAGCTTAAAAGTGAACGGAGTATAACTCTGATGCACTGCGTTTCACGGACACGTTATATATATATATATATATATTTTTTTTTTGTGCCACGATGCTAGTGCTTCGTTATTCCTCTTTATTTTCTCTTTCGGTGCTCGAAGCGACATTAACATTTGCCAACGGGACATCCGGGAGGAAGAGCTCCAAACAGCGCAAAAGAGATACCCCCAAAGTTTGGCGTGGGTCCAGCACGGGTTGGCATGCCTGAAACCAGTTTGGGTGGAGTGACTTATCGTTGACAAACTGGCGCCACGAGGCTACGCTGTGCCGTTAATTCCTCCTAAACAAAAATACGGAAAAAAAGTTGTCGAGTTCCCTTTCCTGTACAAAGATAGCCAATCACTGCGAACAACGAATGGATCCCAAAGATGACGAAGATCAGAATGCAATTAGACCTGAAAGATGCCATGTGCGCAGGTATGCGGCTGTATAACTCGAGTGCTCACGACAGGAGAACGGCGACGGGAAAGCGCGCGACACCTGAGCTGAGTGGCTTAAGAGCACGTAGGCTTTATTTTAGGGTCGGTGTTTAAAGCGCATGCTCAGAACGAGCTAACATTAATAGGCTTCCAAAGAGCAGCAATCTCGATGGTGCGGAATGCGCGTTGCAAACGAGCTGTGTCACCAATGGTAAAGGCACATTTCGCCTTGTTTTTCATCAAGTTAGAGGCAATGCACCTCATACCTACATCGGTTGTACAGAGTATTCGCCACTTTCACGACTTATAGAGGGCGCACCGGTGCCTATCAAAATGGCTGTCATCTGGATGATCGTCATAGAACAACAATACGAGGCTGGGTCTGGGGCGCGTAAGTAATTCTAATTTTGCTATGTACGAGCAGTATTAGAGGCTTACGTTATTTTTTCACGCTAGAAAGTTGCAGGCAAGCCCATTTATTATGTGGCCAATCGTCCAGGAGCTAGGGAGCGCGATTCTCACGCCGAGGTACCACCATTGCTGCAAGTTGCGAATTACAGATGAGATGCACTTTCTCAACTCAGTGGCAAAAAAGAAAAAAGAGTAAACTACCGGGCATATGTAAAGTTCTGGAATCATTTGACGTAAGCACGGAAGTATGCCAGGCAGTTCTTGGCAGAAGTGGAAACTGAGCAGTCTCCTCTGGACGCCAGACAGGGGGATGTTGCGTAGTATGCTATCAAGGAGTCAGTTTTACAGAAATAATTTTGCTGTGATAGACCCAGCAAAGGTTAAACGTGCAAACGACAAACGTTTTCACTATGTTCCAGTGAAGCAGACATTAACAGCTTTCCTCTCAAACATTTCTGTTCAAGAGCAACTTTCCCACACAAATGATCCGGAACCTGGCTTCCTGCAAGACATAAAAGATGGGAAACTTTATGGAGAATCCAATTTTTTTAAGGCACGTGAAAACTCCATTCATCCATTATTATTCCAATATTCATTTGAACTTACTATCCCTTAGAGATATGCACGAAAAAAAAACAAAAACATATAGTCTTGAGAATGCGCTGGGCGAATTCAGATAAGATCGACCAAAGGGTGGCAGTCGGCATTTTTAAATCAACTGGTGTTTTTATATGCCATTGTCTACTGTCTGGAATAAACAAATCCGCAGTTAGTTTTTACCAGAAAAGGAATTTGGGGACATGAAAAATCACAAGGCATGAAGAGGTGGACAGTTGCATTAACATGCAGGTTCGAAAGTGAATAACTGAAACAATAAAATTAAGAGAATTATAATACTTTTTAAAAACAAACAATGGCTACAGCTTGCTTGTAATATATATTATTAATATTTATTTAAATTATATTTATTTTTGTAAAGATTTCCAAACATGCCTGCTCGAACGACAAATGCAAAATTTGGAGGCCTGTATTTTATGAAATAATTTAATCAGCATCATATACTTTTCATATAGTATTATACTTATATATGGCTATTATATAAAATATATATTATGTACCTGGGTGATACGATAGTCGTGATATATTTAGGTAAACACGGGGAAAAAGTCAAACAACAAACAATTTCGATGCAAATAAAAAAAAACACCACCTTCGATTTTGCTTTTAAATTTGGGTACCCTGTAATACTCTATTTCGGCATTCATTTCTACTAAAAACATGTTGCATTCTTTTATTGAGAAAGAAGACATAACTCCCCAAAGTAGGGTCCTTTTTCAAAACCTACACTTAGCAGTGCCCTCTGAGTTCCAGTTTCACTGGCTCTGACTCTGAGTTCCAGTTTCATGAAACTAACACATATCTTTTATATATGTTTATTCTGATGAGGCCATTGATAAATATAGCAATCGTTCACACAGTAAAAGTGAGAAGAAACTACTGTGTACAAAGAGCTATCATATTACGAACTAGTGATCCGAGAAAAGATCCTACAGCCATCGATCACTGGGAACTTTGTTTACTTTATATTCCTACGACACTATATGCTCCTCTTTCTACCCCTCTATCATCATCATCATCATCATATTTCTGTCTCTCTCTCTCTTATATATATCCCTGACTTATATCCAGAAAAAAAAAAACATTTCAAGCATTCTCTTTCTGCGTGACAGTGTTCTGTGGCTAGCAACAATCATTTCCTCGCGAAGATCACTATTATGGCGCAATAGGTGACGAAAGTAGGAGACGACACTCGTCACTAGTTCTGACAAAACGGCCGATACAATCTTTTTTTCGCATTTCCCCGCTCGCTGTCGAGGATATTGGGGTTCTCTTCAACCAGTAAAATATGGCCGCCGATGCCTGTTTACTGAGCAGTCGCGGCTGTCGCCATCTCACTCGCTGGCGCCATGCGCGATAATATCAGGCACAAAGGAACACACCGAGCGACAGCAGAATCCCCAAATACTCGCCATGTTAACCTAGGAAAGGTTGACATGGCGACAGTGTTTACGCTCTAGGTAAGAAAAAGTATGGTGTGTGGTATGAGCCGTATCCTCACACGAGGTGCAAGGTGAGCCCTGAGAACGTGTCTGCTGCCCTAGAATACTTCACGAAAGACGAGCTGCAATGTTCGCGCTGTGGTCCCAACCAGAAGGACGTGATCTCTGTCACGCTCGACGGGGAGAAAACGTTCGTGCCAAAGCGCTGCCTGGCACACTCAATGGGAGGCCTTTCGTGTATACAAAGGAAAAGCATCCTGGTTCCGGCGTTGGGCTAACGAAATTTCATTCCTTGAGCCCTAGATGGGTCAAATGTATTCCACACCAAGCACTGTGCGTTTTTGTTCGCTGCGCCAATTATTACCTTCGTATTGCCGCTCTAGAGAACGTTACAGGGTCAACATTCAAAACTGGTGTAATTAACTCGGCATTTCTCTGCGATCCACTAACAAGTGTGAGTCTTTAAGGAGAGTGTGATCACTGACCGAAAAGCCAGTCTCTTACACTCGAGGAACTTGATATCCCAGATGATGAAGAGATTGTGCTTACAACATGGGAATCCGGCGACCTTGTAAACGAAAAAAAAAGAAAAAAACATTGGCTCTTGACACTTTTCTAAAGGTCATTCAAGTAACGGTTGAAAGTTGGATATTTCACAACCATATCCGACAAACGCAAGATAAGTCGATCTACGATGAAAACCAGTGCATGCAACACGGGGCATTGTCTTTCATTTAGACTTTGCTGAAAGCTAGACCATAGTACTTCCGACAAAGTTCAAGCATAACACTGGGGAAAAAAAAGTAACGATATTTACATTTGTAGTGACGACAAGATAATCTACAAACAGCTTTGCTATTCTCAGTGAGGACCTCTGTGACAACAACGCTCACACGTGCTTGGCTCTAGAAAAAGTGAAAGGGTGGGTTGAAGGTTGTGGTATCCTCGCATGTGACGTACGTAACTGACGGGGCCGCCAGTCATTTCAAGAATCACTACCAGCTACACCAGTTGGCAAAGAACGATTACCTTCAAGCCAGTGGTTATTTTCTGCATCTGCACGTGGGAAAATGCATTCGACGGAGTTGGCGGGCTCGTGAAGCACCAGGGCACGCTGAACAAACAAATTGAGAGAACCTTAAATAAGCACAATTCAGACGGCCAAGACAATGGTGAGCGTTTTATCTGAGAAACTAGAAGGCGTGCATCTTGTGTATCTGGACGAAAAGGAGGTTGTTCGGTATCGTCAACAAAAAAAAAAAAAAAGAAGAGTGGCTGACGGTGCGGGCCTTTCCTGGCATCCGGTCTTGGCACGCGTGGTGGCTGTGAGTGTCATCAACAGTAGGGACGTGTGACATATATGTAGCACGGACAGTCGGATCTGGTTAGAAGAAACTTTATTAAATGAGTACAGCGAGGAAAGCCTTAGCGTAGAGTGCTGAATTTGAATCCCCAAGGACTGCTCGTTTTGAATGCAGGGATATTTTATTTATCACAGTTTTCTTCGTGTGGTATTTAAGCTACGATTTTAATTGGTGATTGCTTATAATTTTTATCTGATCCCCATACAAGAATCATGAAACGATGTCGTCACGCAGGGTAAAATATTTCGGCTTGTAGCAACTTCGATACGAAGCTGCTACAGTCCGGCGCCTTGGCTCCTCTCACTTGAAATGGTTTGTCCCCGGAAATAAATAGCTAACCTAAACAATTTAGTACTCTATCTTTATTGTTGTGTTTGGGAGTAAAGTTATTTTTTTTATTCTAAATATAAAATATACCGGAAAGTAAAACTTCACACTGCATTATCTTTTCTTGGATCACTAGTCTCAAATATGATACCTCTCTGTACGCTATATGTAAAATGATGTATATAGTTTCTCCTCCCCTTTACTGTGTGACGGATTGCTCTGGTTGTCAATGACCTTATCTGAATAAAAATATATGAAAGATCTGTGTTACTTTCCTGAAACTAGAACTCGGAGTCATTTCTCGTATAGGGCACTGCTAAGTGTAGGCTTTCAAAAAAGACCTCATTTGGGGAGTTATGTCTTCTTTCTCAATCAAATAATGCGACATGTTTTAATAGAAATGAATGTTAAAATGGAGCATAACAGGGTACCCAAATTAAAAAAAAAATGAAGGTGGTGGTGTTTTTTTTTATTCGCATCAGAATTTTCAGTCGTTTTATTTGTTCCCCATGTTTGCCTAAATATATCACGGCTATCGTATCACTCATATACCTACTATATATTTTAAATAATAGACATATATAATTAGAATACTATATGAAAAGTATATGATGTTGATTAAATTATTTCATAAAATACAGGCCTCCAAATTTTGCATTTGTCGTTCGAGCAGGCATGTTTGGCAATTTTTAGAAAAATAAATATAATTTAAACAAATATTATTACCATATATTACAAGCAAGCTGTACCCATAGATTGTTTCTAAAAAGTATTAGAATTCTCCTCATTTTTCGTTTTAGTTATTCACTTTCAAACGTGCCCCCATCCATCAGTGCGCGTTAATGCAACTCCACCTCTTCATACCTTTCGACTTTTCCTGTCTCCAAAGCTTTTTTCTGGTGAAAACTAAGTGTGAATTCGTTTATATTGGACACTAGAAAATGGCGTATAAAAACATCAGTTGATTTAAAAATGTCGACCAGCCACCCTTTGGTCGATCTTATCTGAAATCAACCTAACCTACACTATTGCCAACATTCCACAGTTTTGTCGAACAAAAGTTCATGCAATGCAGTTAGTAATGCTGTGTTATGAAAGTGCCCTCCAAAAAGGGGGACATGATGTCGTGATGAAGGCTCTTCTCTCAGACCTTCTAGATCTTGAAAAAATGGCCCCAAATTAATGGACTTAAGTGCAACTGTGGCCTCTTGTAATTCCTGGGTGATAACCTTGCAAGCCATGGAATAGACGGCTCTGTGGAGTCGTTTGCAAAGTCAGAGTTTTTTTGCGTCGCGTTTGTAAGGAATCAAGGGACGATTTTATGACAGATTTTAGATCAGTGGGGCCTTGCCGTACAACTCAAAGCCATGGCAATAGCCTAAAGCGCATTAAGGACGAGGGCCTAGATTCAGGTCTTGGAATTAAGTTTGACTCGTCCTTGAACAAGCTTCAGAGCTTTCATGCCACATTTGGCACACCACCCTGTATTGCACATAATTTATTCGAGGGTGTTGTCCCGCATGACCTATCGCTCATTTTTCAGAACCTTGCCACTGAAAAGAAGTGGTTTAATATTGATCGAGGAGCTCAACATCTGAATAGAAAACATAAACCTTGAGGGGCATGATTCAAATAACAGGCCTTGCAAAGTCTCCCCTGAAGGGAATTGCAAAGGAGAGGCGGCAGTAGAGACAATCTGTCTAGTCAGTTTCTTGCCAATCTTGCTCTATGACAAGGTTAGAGATGACATGGATGAAACCTGGCAGCTGTTCCTCTATCTAAAAGATCTGACAATTACTAGCCTCGCCTTAGCTTCAATTAACTCAAACAGAGTACCTGCGTACTCCTGTTGATGACTACTCGTTTCGTAGGGTATGTTTGTTTTCTGATTTTACACTCAAACCGAAACATCACTTTCTCAGGCACAACCATGATCTCTCCCATGAATGTGGTCCCTTAAGCCAGTTGTCGACTCTTCGCTTTGAGAGTAAGCATTCATACTTTAAGCGAATCGTACGAAGCTCCCAAAATTTCAAAAATATTACTTACTCCATGTCCAGGAAGCATGAGATGCTCCAGTCTTATTGCAGGGCAGGCAAGCTATTCCAAAACGAATTGGTTCAGCACCATGCCTCATCTTTTGTATCGGGGATGTATTCCAAACAACTTGGTGATGCTGAAATGAGCTGTGGCATTCAGCTGGCGTCCGCTGAAGTGAGTCAAAAGATAACATATCGAGGAACACAATATGAGGCTGGATCCGTAATCTTATTTCAACGCGAAAGGGTGCCACTGGCAGGCAAAATAGCTTGCTGTGTTGACGAACAAGGAGAAGTTGTGTTTGTGGCTGAGCCATGCGAATTGAGAACAAGGGCAAATATGGGACTGAAAACACTCAACACTTCTAGGAGTAGCTCCTCTTGTGTTGCTTACCGGGAACTTCTGGATATTTCTTCCTTGAATATCTACGCCTCTGTAGCGAAGCATGTAGTTTCCTTCAAACATGATGTGAAGTACATAGTCTATTTGTTGTTGGCTCCAAGGTGATGCCAGGCTGAGTAGTGTCCTAGATTTACTTTGTAAGCAAGACAATTTGTGTCTGTTTGCACTTCTTGCTTGGTGGTAGCACGCACTCCATGTAATCAGGTTGACTGTTTTTGTTTTTTTTTGCTTTTTTTGTTTTTTCTTAAAAGGAAAATGAAATCAGTTCGGAAAACTATTACGCGCATGGTTCCTGAAACACCCAGTGAGAAAATCAACACCTTGGTGGAGCATCTTTTAGAGGAGGGCCACAGTACTTCAAAATACCAGCTATACTCAGAAGTTGAAGACCTGAAGCCTTTTCTCAATACTTTGCAGATCAGAAAGCTGTTACATCTGGTTAAATGTAAATCCCAAGAGCAAGTTGGAACTTCTGCTCTTCCAATGACACCTGTTTCCGCAGCAAAATAGTCAGCTGGAGAGTCAGCTTGCCAAGTATCACGTGCAAGAGCTTCTGTGGACCGCTGGACCAGCACATTTGAAGTTGACTGGACTGAAATGCTTGCAGAGCTGATTCAGCCATGCCACAAAAGTAAACTACCAGAGTCTCACTTAAGAGGCAAAATGGCTAAACTGCTCGAAGAAGCCATCGCAGTCCATGATCCTGCAGCAAAAACAAATGAAGGAAGCAAGGTTGCCTCGATTGTTGTTTCAAAGTACCCCTACTTTTTTGCGGATACCAAGTCGACAGACAGCATTATTGGAGGCAGCACCATTATTGGAGACAGCACTTAGTCGTGTACCTGGACAACAGTCGTCGGCCGCACAGAAATACAAAGCGAGGACTAGAAAGTGGTGAAGGAAACGACCCAGCAGCCACACCGTCAAAACAATACAGACAAACAAATACCCATCATTGTGTGACATGGGAGCCCGATTCTGCGCCATATACCTGGGACGATTTGGAAGTAATGAAGCAGCAGTTCTGTGGAGCCGCCAGTTTGCAGATGACTTCCAGAATGAAATTTGCATTGCAGCGAAGGGGGATTAATTGCGTGTTGCGAACACTGCCTGAAATTTGGGAATCTTGGCCTCAAATCTTTGAAGAACCAGACTTCTTCATTCATATCGATACACTCCTTAGGTTTTCCTACAAAACTGCTTTCATCACTGAGCTGACCACGTAAGGATCTCAAATCTTCGACGTCATGTTGAGAGTATGGAAGCCTTACACAAGGTCTATTCTCCAGACAGTTAAAAAACCGCGGACTGCAACGGGCAGGCGCCACCGACGCCACACCTTTATCATTGAGCTACTTACTGCATACTTCAATGAGGCTCCTGGGGCACTCATCTCATGTCGCTCAGTGAGCGTGGCAGTCCTATTGCATTAATAACCTCTCTAGTTACTGGTAAAAGCATGCAGACAGTTGCAGTGTTAAATTGTATGACACAATTATTTTTGATACTTTGGCTTTAGGAAGGTATGTACCCAGTTAATCATCTTTTGCAGAAAAATATTGAAGGCATTGCAAAACCAAGTAGCCATTTTTTGTTAATCCCCCTTTCGTTGTCTGAGCCTATTAGAGCGCAGCTCTTAAACACCCGTTTCCGGCTTGAGCGGCGTCGCCGTCGCCGTCGGCGTAACTGCGACGACGTTTCGGCATGATGACGTTTCGGCACCGTGCCGAAACATCCGCGCGGGGTCACGTGACCCCCTCAGGGGGTCAGGGGGGTCACATGACACCCCTCGGGGGGGGGGGGTCAGGAGGGTCACGTGACTCCCCTCGGGGGGTCAGGGGGTCAGGTGACACCACTCGCGGGGGGGGCAGGGGGATCACGTGACCCCCTGAGGGGGGTCCGTGACCTCCCTGAGGGGGTCACGTGACCCCCCTGAAACCTACGAGGGGGGCTACGTGGTCTTCTGAGGTCACGCGACCCCCGTGACGTCACGTTACCCCCATGAGGTTACGTGACCCCCGTGAAGTCACGTGACTCCCCCGAGGTAACGCGACCCCCGTGACGTCACGTGACCCCCATGAGATCACGTGACTCCCGTGAAGTCACGTGATCTCAAAAACTTCACGGGGGTCACGTGACCCCCGTGAGGTCACGAGGGTCACGTGACCTCACGGTTACGCCGACTCCGCTCGGAGGGAGGAGCAGCATGGTGATGAGGTGAGGAGGAGGGAGGAGGGCTATACTCTCCCCTCAGTACCCTTCCCTCCTCCTCCTCAAGAGCTGCGCTCTAATTCGGTGTTATTGGGAGTTGTAAACGGCCTTCTTTTTTTAAAGCAGTTGTAGCCCCCGAGCTACAAAAACAACAGGAACGACAGC
This sequence comes from Ixodes scapularis, assembly GCF_016920785.2. NCBI lineage: Eukaryota > Metazoa > Arthropoda > Arachnida > Ixodida > Ixodidae > Ixodes > Ixodes scapularis. The sequence continues at coordinate 103,970,265 of NW_024609884.1, read as the reverse complement.
GAGAGCGGTGTGTTTCGGCACCACGCGATCCGTGACGGGTGCCACGAGAGACTGAGATTCGGGGTGACGTGGTGCACGGGCGTTCTACGATGGCCGGCTTCTGCATTGCAGCTAACAACCATTTGTAAATATAGCAAAAAAAAGCCGTTTACAACTCCCTGTAACACCGAATTAGAGCGCAGCTCTTGAGGAGGGGGAGGGAAGGGTACTGGGGGGGGGGGGGTCAAGTGACCTGGGGGGGTCACTTGACGATGCCGATGATGCCATCAGTGACGTCATCCGTGATGATGACGATGACGATGCGGATGCCGGTGACGCCATCAGTGACGTCACTGATGACGTCATCAGTGATGATGACGATGACGATGAGGATGCCGGTGACGTCATCAGTGACGATGACGTCATCGGGGAGGTCACGTGACCTCGGCGGGGGTCACGTGACCTCGGGGGGTGTCACGTGACTTTAAGGAGGGGGGGTCACGTGACCTTGAAGTAGGGGGTCACGTGACCTTGGGGGAGAAGTCACGTGATCTGGGGGTCACGTGACCTTGGGATGACCTTGGGGGGTCACGTGACCTTGGGGTGACCTTGGTTACGCCGACGCCGACGCCGCTCAAGCCGTGTACGGGCCCCTAAGAGCTGCGCTCTAATATAAATGTAGTTACATAAACCGAGATCGCTACATTTCTGGTGACCCGGACGTAATCGAGCCGCCTATCATACCAGACAGTGTGGATCCGGCATCCTACGTCCACAAGTTAAGGCAAGCTATGTCAACGGTTCGCCCAATTCCACCACGCCAACAAACGCAACCGAAGGTTTTCCAACATCCTGCACTGACTGAGGCTACACACGTTTTCATCAGGAAGGACGCACCGCGGAAGCCTCTGCAAAACCTGTACGATGGACCATTTCCTGTCCTGGAAAAATCATCAAAATACTATACCCTGTTGCTTCGAGGTAAACGCGAAACCGTCACAATCGACAGACTCAAACCGGCTTTCTTCTCCCCCTTCGATTCACCAACCTCCAAGCATCAGCAAAACACACCAACACCCACAGAGCACCAAACAAAACTCCACTCAAGTGGCCACAGCCACTTGTGTAAGAGGGGGGCACCTGTAGCCCCCGAGCTACAAGGCCACGCAATTCGTGACGGCTGCCACGAGAGACTGAGATTCGGGGTGACGTGGTGCACGGGCGTTCTACGATGGCCAGCTTCTCCATTGCAACTAACAACCATTTGTAAATATTGTAAATATAAATGTATTTACATAAACCAAGATCGCTACACAGTTATACACTAGTGAGTTGTGCTTGCCTTCTCATTGATAAAAACAAACACACTGCTAAACGTTCTTGCAATATTTTTATCGTATTAGCATTCAACGGTTGCCAGTGTTCTGGATTTGTGCCCTGATGCACCTCACACTGATGTCCTCAGTGAGTTTTTTTTTTTTTTTTTTGAATCTTCGAAGTAATTAAGCAAATCATCAAAGAGGCACAATAAGTGCACCGCACAGTGTCTACACTACTTACTTAGTCCACAACATTTCTATGTCCATTGTACTTTTTTTATTCCTAATATTATAGGTCAGAACCAATACAACGGAGCCTCTTTGCTGTGATCTTATTCTGATAATGTTCCATCTTGCTTTCTCATTTAGGCTGCACACTTCTAGACGACAGCCTGCGCCTTGCACTTCTTGTCGTCAGGTGGCTGGTGCATGACCCAAACGAATTGGAAGTCCCTGTCTGCTCTCTCCTGTGAGCATATTTCATGTTCAACATCAGGTATTCGAAGGAGGCACCATGCAACCTGGAGTTTTTGCAGGGGTACGTCAGCGTGCTATATTATATTGTTATTGTGTGTGTTATTTCATACAAAAGCAAATCACAGTTTGTAATATACCCTCTAACTGGGGTGTTCGCTAAATTGAAAGTTGCAATGTGACATTGACCACGAGAGGTGAGTCGGCCAACGTGACTGAAAAGTTCCTTGAGTAATTTTCCCCAAGGATCGTTTCGAATGTTGACAAATTTTCTCATGAATAACGAACGGTATGCACCTATATTTCATAGACTTTTTGTAGAGGCACTTCGGCCAGATAAACCCCAGCAAAGGCAGCAGGGCCGGCTTCCGGGGTCACACATGAGTTGACGGCATTCCTGGTAAAGTGCTGTGCCTTAACAACAAACTTCACTGAACCTAATGGTACATTTCCTTTCCTTAACATTTTCCTCTACAATGATTTTTTTTTTTTGTTTAAATATGTGAAAAGGGTACTAGAATGTTTAAAGACTCAAACTCTTCTAAATGATCACTGCACCAGACAATAGGAAGTCTTAGGAAACCGTTTCCACCTCTGATCGGTCTAGTCTATGCTCGCCAGATGACTTGTGAGATAGCCGTTCTCGCTTTGATCAGCAAAAAGCGATTCCGCTCGCAGAAACAGGACAAAGAGGCTGGAAATATTAGCGAAATCACCCATTTTTGTGTACTATAGCAGCCGCAAGTTAAATTCTCTTCAGAAGATTGTAATACATGAAAAGAAGGTAAATAAACCAATCAATTTTGCAGACAATAACTACAAAAGAGATTCATATAACTCCATAAGCCACCTGGAAATAAGATCGGGTTGGTAGCCGAGGGGTCTGAGGCTTCAAATTTTGAGTTCATTGACCGTGGCGCTCTGGGATAGAGGGCGTTTTTTTGTTTTTGTTTTTGTTTTTAAATATAAATAGTATATTTCTTTAAGTTTTAACGCACGACTTCGTAATTAACACAATAAATCACCTTCAGAGGTGTTTTTAATTATACTCTGTGGCTCCATAGCAATTGCAATAGGTTCTCGGTAAGAGCAGTGTCCAATTCTTGTTCTCGTTTGCTCTCGCTGATGCTTGCTGCTTTGCTGCGAATCAGATTTCTTGCTTTGTGAAAAAAGAGGCCTCTTTCCACCCTTCGCAAGTTGTAAACCTGTGGCTTACAGAGCTCTAGCAGGTCGCACCTCGCTCGTTGACTCCATTAGAAAGCATGGCTGCTGCACGAGCCACGACATACAGCATGGCCACAACGGTCGGTAGCAGCACCTCTAACCATTCGTCACTGCACTCATCTACGGTATGGGGGTCTTGGTTGGGACATGAAGCAGGGGTACAGCTTGAAAATGCCGATCGTCATCACATTTGAAACGCATTTTTTATTACTTTGTGCGGAATTTTTAGCGTTTTAGTGGTAAGGGAGCAAGCAGCAGCGTCAGCAACGAAAATATATTGAAAACCGCACTCTAATGGTGAATTCGGGTGGTCAGACGGGAGAGGTCAGAGGGGAGAGGCTCCCCTCTGACCTCGATTCAGAGGGGAGCCTGCTCGGGATCCTTTTCAGCCGATCACAACTGCTGGCTTCAGAGCGCTCCGAGATTCTCAGACCAGTCACGGAATTAAAATTTCTTGACATTGGTAAGGCATTAAAAACAACATAATCTTACAGCGTACGGTGGACGATTGAGCAAAATTTACTCTCGCAACGTGATGAAATAACGGTTTTGACGTAAATTGTTTTACTCATCGGCATGTAAAGAAACAAAAAGAAAACAACAGTTTGCGAATTGAATTTTGCAGAACGGAACGAAAGCCAACACTTGGAAACAGATGTCAACTCATCGCGTTTTCGACAGTGAACGCGCTGCGATAGCGGTCATGCGTACTACTAAACAGGCGAATATAAAATAGTTAATAAACAGCATTTTTCTCAAGGCGAAAAATCGTGCCAGCATCGCAATGTGACACAAATCACAGTGCATTATATTCGGCTCTCCCTTTATTTTACAACACAAACCTTTGAACGCACTTTTACCAAACCTCAAATTTTTCTTGAAGCGACTACAAAATCCGGTAAAACAGCAGCGAGCTCTGCGAGCTGTTTCGTCATCGGTTAGGCTTCGCGGATTCACCGCCGTAAGATGAACGATCTTGTGAAAGCACTGGGAACACTTCACACGTCGGCTTTTCCTGTTACGGTCGCAAACGAGTGTCGTCCCGTCCTTTGTAATCCTCGCACGTCGAATGCACAAGCGCTTTGTAGAACCACACATCAATCACCGTCATGCCGGACGCCGCACACCACCACAGACCACTGCCGGCCATCGTCAACAAAACCACGTGATCACCGTCCAGCTACCACCTGACGCCTGCGCCGCTCCGCACTCCGACGGCTACATACGAGTGCCAGTGAGCGCTCTGAGAGGGAGAGGCGCCCTCGGAATGAACCACCCGATCAGGCCACAGCACTCTCTTTCAACCACCGATTTCGCGCGCTCTGGAAAGAGCGCTCGAGAGCGCGCAGAAAGAACCACGCGAGTTCGCCATAAGAAAAAAAGGGTGTAGTCCGGTGCATCAGGCGCTCATGCACCCTATTACTGAAAGACGCACCCTCCGTTGCCCAGCCAGTGTGCTTGTACACCGACAACGATCATCCCCCTCTCCCTTAAAGACCTCTAGGTGTACCAATGCACCGCCACGCTAGCCACGCGCCCCGATCAGCTTGTGCTTGGATTCCTCCATGGGGGTCACTTTTTGGGTTGGGCAGTTTCTTAGGAACTATGGAGCTATCCTGTTCCCTCGGTATTGACAGTAGAGTGGACGCTATGCTTGTTTTAGGCCAATCGGGTCGCCGGGTAGGATCAGGTGACTACAGTCTCCAAGCAAGAGATAAGGCAGAGCACGGCCCCTGCCGGAAGGCCAAGGTCACGGATAGCATCCACTGCACTATTAACTTTGGGTCGGACTTTCAAGAGGATATAAGCGACAAATCCTTCCATTGTTGGGTAGCCCCTGAAGATAAGCCTTTGCGAGGGCGCCCCCTTTTGGCCTTGAAGGAGCTGCAATTTTCATACTCATTTCTTTTTCTTTCTCTCTCTAAGCTGAAAGCACGCAAGAAGGCGCGCAGTTGCCGGGCCAATGAATTGGAGGCTTTTTTTATACCTCGACTCCTCTGTCTGAACGCGGATAACGGCAGGAGCGTGATCATGTGGTAAAGGTTTCAGGGATGACGTAGTAGCTTTTTTCGACCTCGGAATGTCTGCTTCCCGGCCTAGTTGCTTGTGTGCTGTGCTGCGACCAGCGGGGCTGCCGTAGATTTCGCCCGCGAAAACGTATTCGAGTGTACCAAGATTTCCAGTGTTTGAAAATTCCTACGCGTATATCGGCCACAAGGGATTTCTTCAAAAAAGCCCAAGGAATTCGTGTGGTGTGTTTAGCGTTCGGTTTGGCAAATTACTGCTTCTGCCACATCGTGTTGAATCTTCACGGACATCTTTCTTTTTTGCTTTTGTGTTTGTGGGGTTCTGCAGTGCCCGTGTCGGACATATATATCGGATTACATATTTTAAGTCCGGTATTTTCATCGTAAGTGCACTGCAACCTACTCTTTTGCAACAATTGACCTTTCCGTTCCGGATTACCTCTAGAATTAGGCACTGTCTATTTTCTAGCAGCCGGGAGAATAATTTCCCCGAAATTCTATCGGCAGTCGCCTGCCATTAGCTGTCTACAATCATGTGACAACTGCAGGTGGAATACTGACTTTCTTATTCTCCTGGCGTTTTGTGAAAACACGTTTTTGTTGATACACGTTTTGTAGACACGTTTCATCGACACTAACGTTTCATCGCCACTCGTTACGCAAAATGCATGCTGTAGGGACATTTTGTCGCGCGTGTGTCTCTGAGGCGCGTGCTCACCGACCCAGCCCACCCGTTCGCGCCGCTCCGTGGCGACAGTCTGCGGAGGCTCATTACAAAAATGTTAACCCGCCTGTCCCACCCATACACGTCACTTCGCGGGTACATTCTGGGGCGGCTCATTACAAGAAAAGAAAGGAGAGAAGCTAAAATAGAAAAGCTAATCTGGGCTGTCGATGAATCGTCGTTCGATGATTTAATGGCGGCTGCCGGTGGAATTTTGTGGAAATAATTCTACCAGCTGCTGGCAGAATGGACGCTACCTAAGACTCACCCCCGGTTCTTGATTGCTTAGTAACATGTTCAGTTGTGTAACGGCTTCTTTGTACGTCTTCAGATATCACGGACTGCTTGCAAGTTTGTACTTCTTTACGGAATAGGCTTCTAATAAACTTCTATGAGATTGGAAAACAATCCCGTGTGTCCGTTTACCTGCCTTTTTGCAATCACCGGGGCGCATACATTTTTTACTGTTTTCCTCGATGTCTTAAATAGGTTTATGAAGTTATCAAACGGGTGCATAAAGTGGTGTGACCATGCACCTTTGAATCGGGTGCATCCGTGTTCGCTTCCAATTCAGTGATTGTAGAAAAAGGTTTAACAGTACACTATTGAGCGGGGTGCATCTGTGTTTCCTTTGAGTGAGGCGGGTGTATGAAGCAGTGCAATGGTACACCATCGAATGGGGTGCATCTGTGTTCCCTTTCATTTCATTGGATATAGAAAGAGGTGTAGCCGTACACCATTTAATGGGGTGCACCTGTGCTCCCTTCGAGTGAGATTCCTGTAGAAAAAGGTGTACATGTGCACCACACCAACGGGTGTACACGTACTCCCATATTTGGGGTGCACACGTATTCCCCCAAAGGGTATAGTATATGTGACAAGCACTTACACCCCCTATGGGTGTACCCCATGACACCCTTTTTTTTAGAGTGCGCACTTACCGAGAAGCTATTACGAGCTTTAAGAAACCACAGACTGTCAAGCGACAGTTTGAACAATCGCTCACCCGATGGCGCTGCGTCTCCGCGAGGCAGCGGCTCCACCGTTTCACACCCAAGGTCAACGCGTTGTACGCCGCACATTAAAAAAGGGAGCGAAGAGCGGCGTGCGTGCTTTCGCATTCCCAACTCGTAAGAAGTGCTTAGGTGTGCCTCGAGCCTTTTTTTTTCCATCACCGAAGTTGCACTGTCTTAGCAAGTTGAGCCACACTATTTTATTAAGGTGAAACACAACCATCCTCTCCACCTGGGTCTGTTTTCATCTCTCACAGACACTATTCCTGCTTTTTGTGGGCTTTTGTGTCCCTGTCCGGCCCAAGCTTCTGTGTTAGACTGAGACTAGATCATTTCGAATATATGTAGATATTCTTGGGAGCAAGTGGTTGCCAATCAGGAACACGAGTTTGTTCATGGCCACCAAGTGCACGCATTTTCAAGGTGAGCTATTGCCCGCCTAGGTATATGCGTTTTGTGTTCCATTCGTCGTCGGTGCCATTTTCTTTGCGGAGTCGTCTTGCATTAGTCTTGTTGTAATTGATGCCTATCTGGGCTGCGTGTTTGATTTAGTGATGCAAAACTATCGATAAATTGACTATCGATACTATCGATAGTTTTCCCAAAACTATCGATAGTGTCTCAGAACTATCGATAGTCGACTATCGATAGTTTTTCGATAGTCCACTATCCATAGTTTTTCGATAGTCGACTATCAATAGTACTATTGATGGTTTTTCGATAGTCGGCTATCGATAGTTTTTCGATAGTCGACTATCGATAGTACTATCGATAGTTTTTCGATAGTCGACTGTCGATAGTTTTTTTTTACTATACTGGCGACTAACGATACTATCGATAGTGCTATCGATAGTTTTGCACCACTATAGTCCGTTACAACTCAAGAAGGTAGGGTGAGGGTAAAATAGGCCGGGAAGGGGGAAGCAGACGGGACGCTAAAGAGAGATTGAGGTTTCCCCATCTCTTCTCCAGGGCACCATGACAGAACAGCACACGACATAACAGCACGCGACAAAACAGCACGGTCAAAACAGCACGCGTCAAAACAGCACAGCGTCAAAACAGCACGGCGACAAAACAGCACGCGTCAAAATAGCACGCGACAAAACAGCACAGCGTCAAAACGGCACAGCGACAGAAGGGCACGTGCCAAAACAGCACTGCGTCAAAACAGCACTGCGTCAAAACAGCACGACGTCAAAACAGCACAGCGACAAAATAGCACAGCGTCAAAACATGACATTGACAATATAGCTAGGGTTCGGCGTTTTCGGTTTTTATTATTTGAAATTCCGCGCATTTTTTTTTTGGTTTTTATTCCAAACAAAAGTTTTCGGTTTATTGCGGTGAATATTTGTAGACTCATAAACTTCTCAGTTATATTAGGTTTATTGACAAAAAACAGTATACTAACGAAAATGCAATAATTAAAAGCGTTTGTGTAAAATGTATATTGAGTACCAGGTACTGGTCTTCTTATTTGTTGCCGTCTTTAGCAGCCGACGCGACCAGTTCTGTAACACGCACTGGGGCCTTATCGTGAACTGAAATTATTGTCGTGTGATCGTATTTGTACGCAGGACGAGCATGACATCCAGTACCACTTCGGTCGGAGAGGCAAATATCAAGATGGAGAAATTAGCAAGCATTGTACTCAATGCGCTTTCCCCCATTTTCACGACTGCGAGAGGTGATAAATTCGCGCCGACGGCGAGAATGACATTAAAACACTCGTATTTATGCCCTCCTCTAGTAGACGGAAGCTAGGGGTGTTAAACAATGCGCGGCATTTACGGACGCTCTTTATTTCCGTTGTTTGATTTCACGACTAAACTCTCTTCTTTTAACAAAAACTTCGGTACAAATACCTATCAGGTGAAAAACCAGATTTCTTCCTGAAGACCCCTGCGCCCCCGGTTGAAAGTTGAACCGATCTCGCAGACAAGCTGAAAACTTCGAAAGGAAGTGGTAATAGGGACAGTAACGAGTAGGGTTCCGTGTTTTCGGAGTTTAGTTTTCGTCAAGTTCGGAGGGTGTTCTTCTGAGCTTATTTTTTGCCAAAAATTCGTAGTTTATCGGAGTTTCTTTTTGTTTGATTCCGAATTCTCTGAAATTCGGAGCTCAATTGCGCAGTGTTTTTTTTTTATTAAAAATAAACAAATAATATCCAAATGTAAACGCATGCTGGACAAAAAAGAAAAAAAAACGCGATTGTATCAATTAATATTTTCTTCACATGGATTTGGCGTTGGTGCAATACTAATTTGTCCTAGAACAAAAGTGGCACACAAGAGTTATTTCGATATAGGTCGATACCTTAAAATCAATATCCTACTGGAGGTAGTTGCTGGGAAGCCTGTATTCATTCCATGCTATTCCCAACCTAACTCGCGGCCGCGAGAGGCAGAGTGGAAAAGGATGAAATAGAGAAGTTTCAACTGTTCTCTTCCCCACTTTATGTAATTTCTATGGTCTATAGCTTTCACGGTTACAGAAACACAACCTCTCCTTCCTCTCAGGCACAAATAGTATGACCCAAACCGGAAACATAAACAGTGACTTTTGTCTTGACCCGATAGTACAGTGACCTGTTGTTCTGACCGAAATTGGAAGGATATGTGTGGTGGCATTTTCCCAGGACCATTTACTCTATGCGCTGATTAAACCATTAATTGTAAAATATATATGCGTGTATGTGTGGGGGGGGGGGGGGGGGGGGGGGGGGATTGGCACATCGAAATCCAGAGTTTATCGGATAAATCGGAATAGACGAAACTTTTACCGGCGGGTAACACCAAACCCTAGGTATGAGTCACATTCTCCCGCCTCCCCCCCTCCCCCAACACACACACACCACTCCAAACACCCTCGAAAATACTGAACGTTTTCAGTTAGGACCGAATTTGGACAAATGAATTCGGCGTACTTTTACCGGTTATATTCGGTTTAACCCGAAAACTCTGAACCCTAAACATAGCTTTTGAAGTTAAAAAATGCATGTCTCAAATAAGGCATTGTAAAGGAATTGAGGTTCTAGGCCAATTCGTTGAAAGCCAACTCGTCGACGGCCAATTTTTCGAATCTGTTCTTTTGGAAGCAAGTTCGGAAAGGGGAGAATACTCGATGCGCGCATGAGGGTTCCCTGGGCAGTACCGAAGCCCCCGCTGGTGCTTATTCTGGCTAGTTTGTAGCGTGAGCTGCACTGGCCGAGGTTGAGAAGTTTCGCGTGGCTCGCATAATAAGCCGTGCTCCGTGCTGCGCATGCGTGAGGAGCAGGGACGTCACACGGTGCACAGCTGGCGCGCCGGAGCCGCCGCGCCCACCTCGCCGGTTTGCGCATTCCAGAGGAGTGACGTCATAGCCGCGGCAGACGCACTGGCGCCACCGCGTGCCCAGCTGTGCGCCTCCGTTGCGCAGTAGCCAAGTCTGACGCTGCACCGAAGCCGGTTGATAGCGCGTCTCATTTTCTGCGCATAAGGTCACACTACGTATATCCTGGCATAGCCGAGCTAAGCCACCGCAATTTTTTCGAGCATTTTTGCTCGTTTTAACGCGCAAGTTTGCTGGTGATATCGCCTACAATAAATAATTCAATCGCACGGCAATGTGCTGTCGTTATTTGTTAAAAGGAAAAACAGAAAGCGTGCGCGGCAACGGTGTGTTCAGCCCATGCTGCAGTGTAAGGCCAGAGCATTGAGGCTGCGGCATTTTACTGCTTCACCGGCTTCCACTCGATCAAGGCCCTTCGTCGGCAATAATCTGTGAATTTAAATCAAAACGTACAACTTCTCGCCTGCAAGCTCCAGCCACGTGTTTCGAGGAGATTTTATTCACGGCGAATGTAGCCCGCAGAATCGGTGCCCATGGTACACCTTGAATACGCTCCACATTAAAGTCACCTTATCTTACCGTTTCTATCAATGAATCTGTACACGGCGCATCTCCCGCTTTTTTTTTTCTGGGGGGGGGGGGGGGGACGTTTTACACTTAGGTGGTAATTACGAAACGAGGAGTGCTACGGAACCTCACCGGACCGCCACAAACCATGGCAGTTCATAACTTGAACTTATGGATATCTTTTTCCCAGTAACTTTTCCTCTTTCCCTGATACTTCAAAAAAGACCAGACAACGCAGCCAACATCGACGCGAAGGTATCCCCTCTGACTACCCAATCTCTTCAGAGATTAGCGTAGTTAAGTAGTAGTAACTACTGCTACCTTTTTTGTTTTTAGCAATCACACAGCAGCAGCACTCGGGACACTGACTTGAGTGCGATGCCGTCGCCGCCAGCGTACTTTTTTTTTTATTGTTTCTCCACTAGCTGCTAAATAATGCCACGCAATGTCCAACTCTTTTTCTTTGCGTTCTGTTTTGTTTTCATATAACGCTACCTATGACAGCCTTTTTACATGCGTGCTGCTTTGACGTCGTGCTGTTTTGACGCCGTGCTGTTTTGGCACGTGCTCTTCTGTCGCTGTGCCGTTCTGGCGCCGTGCTGTTTTGTCGCGTGCTATTTTGACGCGTGCTGTTTTGTCGCCGTGCTGTTATGACGCTGTGCCGTTTTGACGCGTGCTGTTTTGACCGTGCTGTTTTGTCGCGTGCTGTTTTGTCGTGGGCTGTTCTGTCGCGTTCCCCTTCTCCAGCGTTCCGTCTGCTTCCTCCTCCCCGGCCCGTCTTACCCTCGCCCTACCGCTCGTTTCCCCTTCTCCTCTCCTCGCCCAAACTCCCGTCTTCGTCATCACTGAAAGCTGAATCAAAGTTGGGATGGTAAGTGCCTGGGCTAGTTGGTGTCCCATTTAAAAAAAAAGATAAAGCGATAAAAAGAGAAGAGGGAGCGACGCAAACTAAGAGTGTCGCAAAACTATGGATAGTAAATCGTCGACAGTACCATCGATAGGTTTACGATAGTCGACTATCGATAGTTTTCCGATATAGTTGATTAACGATAGTTCTCTGACAGTCGACTATCGATAGCGTTTCGATAGTCGACTATCGATAGTTTTTCGATAGTCGACTATCGATAGTTTTTCGATAGTCGACTATCGATAGCACTATCGATAGTTTTTCGATAGTGGACTATCGATAGTACTATCGATAGTTTTTTTCACTATCGATAGTCAGATTTCTGGCGACTATCGATACTATCGATAGTACTACCGATAGTTTTGCACCACTAGTTTGATTCCTCACGGACACTCTATTTCCTGTCTTTACAGTGATCTTGTGTCAGGCTTTTGTGTCTCTGACCGGCCAAACCATCTGTATTTGACTGAGACTTGGCTCTTTCGGATATGTGAAGGAAGTCTTGGGAGCAGGAGGCTGCCAATCAGGGCCACGAGTTTGTTCTCGGCCATTAAGAGCAAGTATTATCACGGTGAGCTATTGCTTGCCTATATGAGTTGTGTTCCATTCCTCTTGGATGCCATTTCCTATGTCTAGTGGACTTGCATTAGTCTTTGGTTCTCTCTCATCTGCAAAAACACCCGAGTTCAACTAAGACTGGGTTCTTTCTGATACATGCAGGTCTTGGCGGCAAGCACCAGCCAATAAGGGGCAGAAGTTTGCTCTTGCCGCTCATGGAACGTGTTTTTAAGGTGAGTGATTGATGCTTACCTGGGTTGTATGTTTCATTCCTGGCAGGCACTCTATTTCCTGTTTTTATAATGTGCCAGGCTTTTGTGTGTCTGTCCGGCCAAAGCATCTGTCTTAGACTAAGACTGGGTACATCATAGTCCCCGCAAGGGTAATATCAGACTAAGATCGGGCTTGATATGCGCAGGCGCCTATAACAGAAGGGTGACGTTGAACAAAGCGCAGTTTGCGTGTCCGGCTTAAGTGGTGTTCTTTAGACAAGGTGAGCTAGTCTCTTGGTCAGCCCTGCATACTCCTTATTTATAAGGGACAGTCAGTAAATCGCAAACCTATATGAAACACCTGATATAAGCTGTAACTACTTTCCAAATGCGTCAATAGGTGGCAACACAATGATATTAATGATAATCACTGCGCAGTAGCTAGACAACAGACGCACATATGCGCGGCTCAAATCACAAATGGCGACTGTCTTGGAGGAGTGTAAGCTAGAAGAACAAGCATGCTCTTGTGCATTATCTGTTGGCAAAAGGGCTTCCTGCAAAATATATTCACAAGGAAATGTTTCCTGTTTACGGTGAGAAGTGTTTATCCCATAAAGTGGTGCACAATCCAGTTGAGAAATTCTCCCAAGGGCGACAGCTGTTAATGACGAGGAGCAAACTGGTCGCCCTGATAAGATTGTGACAGAAGAAACACTGCGGCGGGTGTAAGAAGGGACTCGAGTAGACTGGAGAGCAACATTAGACAGTACAGCAACTGAAATTGGCTGTCTTTTATGGTAAGAACACAAAAAAGACTCATATGGGCCTATTCATGCAACATCGCTTTCGGTATGCCAAAGAAGGAGAAAACATCCTAAAAAATATTGTTACTGGGGATGAATCCTGGGTTTATCACTTTACCAACCCGAAACTAAGCGTGCTTCAATGCATCGGAAGCATCCATAACCTTCAACCATAAAATTTAAGGTCATGCCCTCAGCTGGCAAGGTTATGCTTCCAGTGTTGGGATTCTCACAGAATCCCAACACTGGAAGCATCATTTCTGCTCATTTCCTGAAATCAAGCAAAAGCAAAACTGAATGTTGAGTCATAGTGTGAAGTTCTGTTGAAGCTTCGGGAAGCAATTCGCAAAAAAACGTCCAGGCCAATGGACTGCATGAATCTTGCGTCATCACGACAACGCCAGGCCTCATGCAGCTCGATTAACCCAGGAGACAATTAATAAATTTGGGTGGCAACTTCTTGAACATCTGCCTTATATCCCTAACTTGGCACCAAGCGACTATCATTTGTTAGGTACGCTAAGCACTCTCCTTGGCGGCAAACGTTTCGCGGCAGATGAAGATGCAGAATGTGAGGTACGCACGTGGCTGAGAAGCATCCCAAAGAATATAACACAGGAGGTATTGGGGCACTGGTAAAGAGATGGGATAAGCGTGTCACTGTGAGGGGAGTAAACTGGACTTTTAGTTGGACTCCTGTACCATTTTTATTTAAATAGCCTTTTGTAACTTACTGACTTTTCCTCGTATATTGCGTGTATGTATAGACTTCTGCTACACTCTTGAGAACACTGGCAAGAACTGTTGTTATATATGCATCTTTTTCTCCTTTATGCAGGCAACATCTGGATAAAGGCATGTAGTTGGGCTAGTTGGTGGTACATACTGTTTGTTGAGAACAGCGCAAAAAAGAAGAGAGAGAAGAGAGAGAGGAGAGAAGTCCTACATCTTTTTTGCGCTGTTTCCACCAAACATCTGTACAGTCCCATGGCGCCAAAGGAGGAGCTGCCCAAGTATTTTAATATACCACAAAGTGCTCCCATCAATTTAATCTCTATTTTCTCAGCCTCTAATCTTGCTTAAGGGGCAACTCCGCTTCATTTTTGGTGTTGAAAAAACAGTGCAGTCCTCTTCAGTATCGCCTAGGAAGACCACACGTGAAATGTTACGACGCAGTTTTGTCTAAATGTTTCTTAAACGGTCCGGAAAACTTTGCAACTCGCCAAGTTGCCGAAATCGGCTGACTTGAGCGGGCGAATTCAGGCGCAACCAAGAGCGCAGTCAAGGCTACGGCATGGGCGGAGCCAACATTGAGCTAAACGTCATTATCATGGCCCCCTTTTGCTTGTTTTCACTTCTCCGGGCGAGCGTAGCGCATGACGTCAGCAACGTTGCCTCTCAGCGTTCAGCGGTGTCCACGTGATTGGTGTAACGCGCCTGCGCAGCGCGTTTCCTGGGAGCCGTCCGGCCGCCCGCCATGGCCCCGCCGTTACCGCCGTCTTCCGCGTCACAACCGCCGTCGTCGTCTCACCGATTGTGATTATTGTCTCTCGGAGTTTCGTCCACACTACGGACACCACGTGCGCAGACTTATGCCGCAGTTGTGCAGAAGCCGTCGAATGCCGTAGACACCAAAACGTGGCAAAGAGTGCGGTGCAGACGACACTCGCGCCTGCCACACGCCCGCCCCGATCCCGCCCGTCGTTGGGCCGAGGATCACGTGACATCTCGTACCACGGGTTGGCCATGTACTTGGCGACCCGAGGCCAATGTTGCCGGGCGGAGCCGAAGTTTCGGTTTCGATTTCCGCTAGTGTTTAAAATTAGATTTAAAAATATATATCCCATTTTTCGCGAAGCAAACGACGTAGTGTGTTTTACTAGGGCTTTTTAATTCGAAATCAATCGTTATCCCGAAACCTTCGGAATTCAGCGGAGTTGCCCTTTAAGGAAAGAGCTACAGAACCAGAGGTTACTAGTAAGATATTTTACTGAAGAAACAATTGATCACCGTACTTCACAACCTATACTCAATGCAATGAAGTGACTAGATGGGCTTTATGTATTCATAAGATCGGTTAGGCTCGTGCGAAGACTTCAGTCTTACTTAACGGTTCTTTATGGGCATTCATGTTGTGAGGATGTACCACTTATATGTGCTAATGTGTTCCAGCCAAGGTCTTGTGGAGCACTGGAAAACTGCCATACCTCTACTCCATCATCTGCCGATAGCTGTGCCCGCCGGTGAATTCCATGGGAGAATCTGTAAGTGGCTGCTCTTTTTGTGCATGCTATCTCACTTATTCTAAACCTTCTGTGCTTGGTATCTGCATATTTCAACCCAAAAGTGTGAGCTGCCTAAAAGTGAGCGAAACAAATTCTGAACAGCCAATTGTTGCGCTGTACTTAACATGATCAGTTGTATCTGTTGCATGAAGATTGCTCTATGACTGATGAGTGCAAGAACTCTGTTCAGTGCTTTATTCCCCGTGCTTCGAGCCAGATTTCTTTGGCTACATCAAGCATGCTGAGGTTGCCTTACAGGCTAGCTATTGTTGCACAGACGTTTTAATAAGTGAAACATGTTGAGCAGATGAACACCAGTTTCTTTCAGGCTATGTCTCGACAAAAACTGACAATATGTTATGTTTACCATGTTTTCAGAAAAAGCACTCGAAAGAAATGCCTCGAGATATTCTTCAGACAGACCACAAATGCCTTCTGTCTGTCGAAGAAGGTTTGGAAGTTGTGAATCCTAGATATTCTTGAGCTCTGGAAATGTAAAATAAGTCAAAGCACTGAGTATGTTTAAAAGCACATATAGTTTTCTAATACATTTTGCATTTCTTGTGTTTCTGAAGCAGAACACTTTTTTTGGGTTCAACAGCTCCAAAGTTTCTTCCACGGCGAAAATAATTTCTTGGTTATCGCGCGATTATGACTGAATGGCCCCTTTCCTTTGAAAAGAGGCTTTCGTTTACTTGACGCAAGCCGTTATTTTCAGGGGGCTCGTTATTAAAGTAACACGTCATTTTCACCAAAGTGCTTGTGATTTGAAACATTAAGAGCTTTCTCGATGCCTCTTTCCACATATTTTCAGGAAACGATGGTATCTCATTTTAAAGGAAAATGCCTATTAATAGATCTGCCATGCGATTCATCGTTCTTTGTGGGTTTTACGAAAGATTTTTTACAGTGTAATTGGGTAGCGATGCTCTCGTGTCGCACGCTCTAATTGCACGCGCTCTCGTACCGCGTGCGCCCTCAACACCCCGCAGATACAAGGCGCTTGATTCTTCGCTAATTGTGCACATCAATTGTTCTTTTTTTGTTTTTTTACTGAATTAATTGCATTCTGTGTTTCCGTCATTTGCTGGGATTCGTCCGTTGTTTTCACTGATTGGCGGCCACTCGATGCTGATCGACGTGAAGTCACCATTTTCTCTTTTTTTTTTTAAGAGCCAAGGGTGGGGTGATCAGGCTGACTTGTTTTTTTGCGCACCGCAGCTCGGAGTACGTAGAGCCGCAGATCGCGCTGCAGAACCCAGGGACCCTGGGTTTTTAGCACTTTGTTCACAAGTGTTGCCTACAGGCAACAAAGCACATATTCATTTTTTTTCTTTGTTCAGTCGTTTCGGTTTCACCACTTTTTCTTTTTTTTTTTTGCCTAGTAGTATTCTGGCGACAGTCTTGATGGCCTTTCAGCCTTCAAGTGCCAGTTACAGTACAATGTCATCTAGTGAAAAAAATATGCAAATAGTTGACGAGAAAAAAGAAGTTTGGCGCACAAATATGCAGCGACCGAGAACGGCATTTTCCTAGATTTTCGGGCGAAAATATAGGTAAGCGTTTCCCTTGTCCCTAATATTTTGCAACGGATGACTGTTTCACTTGAGGCTATCGTATGCTCAAATATTGATGACATTTCATAGAGATCCGTAGAGGTTGCGGAAGGGGGTCACCTTTGGACGTTTTAGTGGTGTTGCCCACACGCAACAAAGCTGTAACTTTCAAGTTTACCTTACCATTTTTCTTTTGAATTACATATCTGTACTTTCAATTGATCCTGTTAAACATTAATATCTTAAAAATAAATGTTTAAACAAGTTTTGTATATCTCGTCAATTAAGGCTTAATGCCACAGCATTAAGGGGCTCGTGCCGCAGAAAAGCCGGCGTTGGCGTCGGTGGCGTTGTGACCGCAAAATCCTTATTAGTGGATAGGGTCACTACGTCACAGCCACGACCTCGCGCGGGAATCTCAAGCAACCCACAACGCTCACGCGAAACGTGACGTCACGCGTGGAATGACATTGATAAAAGAAAACATGTCCTGTATGCGAAATTAAGATCGCCGCATGTCTCAAACAATTTTAATTTATAAAGGAATTCACTAGCCTCAAAGAAAAATGTGAAGAGTTTTAGGCGGGATTCGAAACCACGCCACGATCCAACAAGCAAACAAATTGGGGCTCCAATCCACGCTGTGAAGGTGGTTGGTCAGCGAAGCTGTGCTATCACCTGCAACGAGTGCCTACTGCACTATACGAAATGCCGGCGCCGGTCGCAGCACGCCGCCGCTGGTCCTATTGCCGTTTCTTCTCCCTTTGCCGCTCCTAGTATTCACGCTGCTCCTCGGGAGTCCTAACTATACGAGGACTATTCATCGCGGTGCAGCAGCAACAATGAAATCAGTTGTTATCGTCCGTTTTATCTAACGTTTAAGCGCAGCGGATGGTACGAGCCATCGAAGCGAATCGGAGGCCATGTGAGTGTCACGTGACCTTAGAGAGGGGGGCACAGCGACGCACGGAAAGCGTCCACAGAACGGGATTAGCTAAGATAGCTCGTAGCATCCGCTGCGTAAGGTGAAACGGGGTATAGGCGGGTTCTTCTTTTATATAGGAAAGGCTAGAGACGTCACTCCCCTCGTCGCAAGCTGCCGTCGTGGCGGCAGCAGGCGCCGTTATCATCCATTACGCGGTTTGCACTTCACACGAGGGCTTCGAATGACGTCCACCCCTTTCGGAGCAGCTGCAAACCCAATCTTTACCGGAACGCGTGGGAGGGTGTTCCTATTGGTCACACGCGCCTTATCATTCATTATGTGGTTTTGATGCTTGTTTTCTGGTTTTCTTTATTGAAATGGATACTGAGCTATATGCTGTATGCCTGATTTCAAAGGACATATGCTGTTTTGCCTTCAATTGTTCGCCGGGAGCGTTTTGCTTACAACGACGTCACGAAACTTTCCTTGGCTGGCAGAGGTATACAACTTTGCTGTAAAAGGTCCAGCGAGTCAACAGATTCAATAACGGATTTCTTGATGCGATGGATCTTTCGACTCGGCAGACGCGAGTCAAGATATCGAAAATGGGTGGAGATGATTCGAGAACTGCCAAGTCATATTGCAAGGGGGTCACGGAAATCCCCTCAACACTCTTCGCTTAGTCGCGGGGAGCCACCTTTACAGCAAAGCAATTTTGGTGTATCAGTTGTCGTGCGGACACTTGATTTGACAGACACGTTGGTCGCCCGGTGGGGCGTTATTGTTCAACAAACTACGAGGTTTCCCGCTTTCAATTTTTGCATTATCCAAGAGATATCAGAGAGATAAAATGAAGAGGATGAAGCGTACGCAGTCAACACAAATCTGAGTAGTGTCTTTGGATATTCAGACAGCGCGATGCTTGTCAGCCATCCAAGGATATCTCAAACCCACAAATTTGCGATTGAGCCGGCGGCGTAAGACAGCTGTACGCTGTTTCCCCTTCAAGGACCAAGAAACTTGTTCTCTTGAGACTGAATCCTTAACTCAAAAAAAAAAAAAAGAGAAATTAGGTGGCCATCACGTGCCTGGGCACCAGAGGCGATGACTCCAAACTTTCATCGTGCTTTTTAAGCACACCATCATCCTTGCCATTCTCAAGTGACGATAAGTACCGTCCTGGCACACGTTGGCCACGAACGCGAATTCAGATGTTCGCCGACGCATTAATTGTTCTCGCGCGCATGCGTCTGAGTTACGCAGTTCTCGCGTCCAATGCCTGTGCAGGGCTCAGCTGACGTGCTTGCGCACCGCGGATGTATCACAGTGAAAAGGCGGAGAGCTTTTGAAGGAAAGGAGGTTTGAAATAGTCCACTATATTTTCCAAGTTTCGTACCGAAATGCAGGTTTTATGCTTTCTACACTCTTGCACTACTTTTATTTTGGTGCACTAAATGATATACGTTTAGTAAAATCCCAATTTACCCCAGCCGAAAATTTATTTCATGATTCCTTTAAGATTGACCGTAGCGGACGCTACGAGCCACCGCAACCGATCCTGCTTCGACAGTGTGGCACGTAACCTTCCGGTTTGGCGCGGTGACACGCGGGGCGAGATGTCCCGTGATACTCTCGGCTACTAGCACCAGCTGCGCACCACCCTTAGGTCAAACGGAGTATAGCCTGGGGTCTTTACGTGCATCACGCAGTAGTGATTACATGAACGTCCGCCGTTGCTGGTTCTCCGTACAGCGTGGTGCCAGTTAACACTTATGCTGCACTGGCCATATCGGCGATATACTGCGAAAATACATGTTGACCCTCTGGATGACTGGCAAAGATTACGCTCTTCAAACCATCCACACAAACCTTCCTGCCAGTTGAGCTCATGCTGCGTAGACGCGCTTCGTAAACGAGACACCGACTAACTTTTGGTTGCTTTCTAAATTAAAAAAACAACCTCCCCCCCCCCCCCCCCCCCCCCCCCTTTCGACCATAGAGCGCGCACAACTCTCAGGAAGTTCCTCCGGTAGTCATACATACCGCCCGAAGAGATGAGGTTGGTCACCACCTAACTCACAACGCCGTGATACTCCCAGCCATTCAGGATCCCAAAACCTGTCGTTTCCGAGGTCATTGTATCCTCTTCTCCCGTGTCCTCATTTTTTGTTGCTTTCCTATAATTTGCGTGAGCCCACCCCGTTGCACTGCAGAGACCGTCCAACTCCTGCTTGGCACCTGAAATTCGTCATGCATCGTTGTTTTGCGTTTCTTTCTTCCTCTTCTTATTCCGACGTTCTTCGAAGCCCTTCACCCGTTTCCCGGTGATCGGACTGGAAGTCAAGATATCCATCGAGTTACAAGGTCCAATAATGGATCTCTTTACGCGTTGGACCTCCTTACTCGCCAAACACGAGTCGAAGGATCCAGTGTGGGTGAAGAGATCCAACGCGTCAAGATATCCACCGTGTTAAAAGACCCATGGTAACTCAGGAGACCCAACGAGTCAGGAATTCCAATAATGAATCTTTTGACACGTTGGATCTTTTGACTCGTTCGACCTCTTGGCTCGGAACCACTACTGACTATGCCACGCAAGGAGCGATTTTCCGGCTTGGAAACGAGCGGGAGTTGATACGTTTATATGTTTCGCTATCGGCGTTTCACTCTTAAAGGGAAACTGAAGCGGCTCTGTATTTGAGGAAAAACACCAAAATCGTCTTCATTTCGCCTCCAGAATCACTAGCATTGAGATTATTTTTCAATTTGGTGCAAGGAGGCTGCAAGAATTAATTTTTCAAGTATCGCTCAAGTCCCTCCTTCCAGGGGCATGACGTCATACTGGGAGTTTTCGGAATCCCTGCTCTCGCGCACCTTCACCAACTGTCAAAGCTATGCACGTGCACCCTTGCTATTTTCAAAAAGGTCAGAAATAGGCGTCCCGACTGGTGTCAGTGCGGAAAAATACACCTTGCAATTGCACGCGCTGCCCACAAGATCGACACGCCTTTGGTGGCCCAAAGATTTTCATATCACGTCACGATTGGCCTGAAATTTTCCGTGCTTTCTCTCGTTTAGTTACGCCTCCGGAGAAAACGAACGTGATATTCAAATTCACGTTATAAAAATGCTCGAGGTACACCTAAGCACTTCTTATGCGTTGTGAATGCGAAAGCATGCACGCCATTCTTCCGCTCCCTTTTTCGTCGGCTGCGTATTTGCGTCAACGGCAGAGCGCACCCCTCCTCGCTCTCTGACCTTGGACGTT
This sequence comes from Ixodes scapularis, assembly GCF_016920785.2. Lineage (NCBI taxonomy): Eukaryota > Metazoa > Arthropoda > Arachnida > Ixodida > Ixodidae > Ixodes > Ixodes scapularis. Next base: position 103,949,091 of record NW_024609884.1, on the reverse strand, counting down.
TTGTGTTACAGGCGCGCTGACGCACACGCAGCGTCATGGGGTGGCAGTCGTTGAAACTGACGCGCAGCGGCCAATGGGAGCCTCGTTTCTTGAAACTATGACGCGCGCCACACTCTAAAAAAGAGGGTGTAGTCGAGTACATCGGGCGAACATGCACCCCTTTCCTGGGAGATGCACCCTCCGTTACCCAGCCAGTGTACTTGCACACCGACCCTGAGCATCCTCCTCTCCCTTAAAAATCTCTTGGTGTATCAATGCACCCAGCTTGGTACACCGCCACGCTAGCCACGCGCCCCGATCGGCTTGGGCTTGGATCGGATAAGGTTGGCTTTTTCGGGCTTTGGAGGAGCCTAAACATGACAGTTCTTATATATTGATTAAAATTAAGGTTGTCTCAGTAATGTTTTATATATGTGCTAGGATAATTATTTATGTGCCAACGAAAGCGGAAACAAGTTTGTACCTATTTCCGCTTCGGTTAAAACCGAAACGGAAACGTTAAAAATCGAACCACACGTGAAAGAAAAAGAAAATTTACATGGCGACGTGAACACGCAGAGCGCTGCTTTTGTTGTTAGCAACGTGGTTGTTGGCGAGCGGCGGGCAGCGCCGTGACGCTCTTGGCGCTACCGTGGTGATTGACGCCAGTGATGCTCGATGTACTAGTGTGAGCAAAATGATCGAATTCAAATCGCAACGATGAACTGCGGGCGCTCGTAGACTGCTAACAGGCGCCAAAAAGGCTGTGATGCTGCGCGTGTGGCTGCTAACAGGCGCAGCTGGGAAGTGTATGCCGAGCATGATAACGTTTTCGCGTTGCACGGCAAAGGATTCTCAGCGATAAAGCAGCGTCCTGCATCATTAGCAAGCTAACGCTGCTCGAGTGTCCCACGCTCACATTTTAACAGAGCGAACGCGGTCAGTCATTGTGGTCGCGGTCAACGTTCGCGATTAAGTGTTCCTTTTATATTATAATGTGGGCAATACGGCGTAAAATATAGAACTTGAAACTTCCCATTTTTGGAGTCGCTCCTGGGCTGGCCAGTTTCTTTGGAAGTATGGAGCTTTCGTGTCCACTCGATATTGACAGCAGAGTAGACGCTACACTTGTTTTCGGCCAAACGTGTCTCCGGGTCACGTGACTACAGTCTCCAAGCTAGAGGCACAGCACGCCACCTTCCTGAAGGCGATGTGAACTGATAGTATACACTGCACTGCCAACTTTGGGTCGAACTTTCAAGAGGTTATAAGCGACCAATTCTCTCCTGTTCATTCTTGGGGTGCCCCTGAAGATAAGCTTTTGTAAGCTCACCCCTCTTTTGGCCTTGGAGGAGCTACGGCTTCCTTTCCACTCTCTCCCTAAGCTGAAAGTGTGGAAGAAGGTGCGTAGGCACTGGGCCAGTCAACGGAGACTTTTTTATTACTTGACTCCGCTCGCTGGCCGCGGTTTACGGAAGGAGCGTGATCACGTGGTGAAGGTTTCACAGATGACGTAGTAGCTTTTCCACTCCCTGAATGCCTGCTTCCTGGTCTAGTTTCTTGTGTGCTGTGCTGCGACCTGCGGTGCTGCCGTAGATTTCATCCGCGACAAGGTATTCGAAGCGTACCAAGGATACCAGTGTTTTAAAAGTCCTAAGCGTACATCGGCAACAAGCGATTTCTTCATAAAAGCCCAAGAATTTCTTGTAATGCGTATAGTGTCCGGTTCGGCTGACCGACCCAAATGCTTCTGCCACATCGTGTTGAATCTTCACGGACCCCTTTCTTCTCGTGTTTGTGTTTGTCTGGTTGTTGTGCAGTTTCGGTGCCGACATATATCTCAGATTACATGTTTCAAGTCCGGTATTTTCATCGTAAGTGCTCTGCAACCTACTCCTTTGCAACAATTGACTGTTTCGTTCCGAATTACCTCTAGAATTAGGCAATGTCTTTTTCCTAGCAGCCGAGAAAATAATTTCTCCGAAATTCTACCAGCAGTCGCCTGCCATTAGCTGTCTAAAATCATATGACAACTGTAGGTAGAATACTGACTTTCTTATTCTCCCGGCGTTTGGTGAAAACACGTCTCATGGACACCTTATCGCTTATACACGTTTTGTAGACACGTTTCTTTGACACTAACGTTTCATCGACACTAACGTTTGATCGACGCTAACATTTCATCGTCACTCGTTACGCAGAATGCACGCTGTGGGGACATTTCGTCGAGCGTGTTTCTCTGAGGGCCCGTGCTCGTCGACCCAGCCCATCCGTTCACGCCGCTTCCTGGCGACAGTCTGCGGTGGCTCATTACGAAAATGTTAACCCACCTGTCCCACCCGTACACGTAACTTCGTGGATACAGTCTGGGGTGGCTGATTACGAGAAAGAAATTGAAGTAAATATAGGAAAGCTAATCTGAGCTGTCTATAAAACATAGCGTGTCCACGAAACGCCGTTCGATGAAGTGATTGCACCGCCAATGAGTTGGGACTGCCGGTGGAATGTCGGGGAAATAATTCTGCCGGCTGCTGGGAGAATGGGCACTACCTAACAATCACCCCGGTTCTTGTTTGCTCAGTAATCTTCTCAACAGCTTTGTTGTACTTCTTCACATTTGCTTGCAAGTTTTTACTTGTTTACGGAATAGGCTGTCTACTAAACTTCTCGGAGATTTGAAAACAATTCCTTGTGTCTGTTTACCTGCCTTTTTGCAATCCCCGGGGCGCATACATTTTTTAAGGGTTTCCTTGATGTCTTAAATAGGGTTATGAAGTTAGTTGGGAAGCAGGTTGATAAAGTGGTGTGACCATGCACCTTTGAATTGGGTGCACCTGTGTTCTCTTCAAATTCAGTGGGTGTAGGAAGAGGTGTAACAGTACACTATTGAAGGGGGTGCTCCTGTGTTCCCTTTGTGGTCAGTAGGGGTAGAAAGGGGAGTAATGGTACACTATTGAACGGGGTGCATCTGTGTTCCATTTGAGTGAGGCGGGTTTATGAAGCGGTGCAATGGCACACCATGGAATGGGGTGCATCTGTGTTCTCTTTCATTTTATTGGGTGTAGAAATAGGTGTAGCCCTACACCACTGAACGGGGTGCACCTGTGTTCCCTTCGAGTGATATTGGTGTAGAAAAAGGTGTACATGTGCACCATACCAACGGGTGTACACGCATTCCCATCTTTGGGGTGTATTATTACTCCCCCAAAGGCAATCACTTACACCCCTATGGGTGTACCCCCTACACTCTTTTTTTTTTTAGAGTGAAACCATTGGGATCAAAGCCGAAATCCCTCAGCTTAACTACGCTCCTTTGGGATCGCAGAAACTACGTGCCGTTTGGCTAGGCCTTTCGCGCTGGCTTCACTTGGAGAAAGGATTTAAGGTGCCGTTTGGCGCGGTTTCAAAGCCGATGAGGTCGGCTCGCTCCATTGGAGTGTTAATGCTTCCGCATTAAAGGAATACGCCAAAAGTTACCTTGAGCTCTTTTTTTTTTAAGAAGTGTTTCAGTTTTGTTTTTTTTAAAGGCGAAGCTTAAGCGTCCTCCTGTAATTTTCAATATAGCGATCTCAGAGCCGAGTTTCATGACGCAACCGCCGCCGCCAAGCATCGTCGAAACTAGTCTTTCTGCTGGAGCGATAATTACGCTGAGAGTCTCGTGCGAGCAGGACACGAGTAAGCACGGGCTGTCTCGTGAACTGGCATGTCTTCCTTCTATGAAGTACAGGTTATGGTGGTGTCACTCATGCGTGCAGCCCTTGGTGAGATCGAACTATCACCGCCTCTGCCGGTTTCCATACGGACGGCCATTGTACGCGTGCGGTATGAGCACTGTGTGATGCACTCAGTAAGTTGAAGAAAAAAAACAACACAGGTTAGAATTCGTAACATCTTACCCCAACGGTCCCTCCCTAAAGAATAGAACACATGTCATTTCTACAGGCGGAACGAAGTTTCAGTTCTCTAACCTCCATACGTCAATTGTAAATTTTGACAATTCAAGATTTTGCTGTGATAAATAATAAAAAAATTAACAAAACAAATAACAGAACAATCAATAAAACAAAAATCCTGTGGCGATTTTTGCTTTATTGTTTACCTGCGAGTGGCTGTCAGAAATTTGTTTTTCGCGTTTCTTTGATTCATTTGCGAAGCATTAAAAAAAAAAACCTAGCTTGAAATTTTTGCAGCGCATGAGAAGAAGTGCCTGTGCATAGTTTTGATTCGAGCTGCACGGGCGGTCTGGCTCTCCTTGCTTTGCACTAGAAAGTCTCGTCTTAACGACAAAGTGTTATTACGGTCAACTACAGCCCCATCGACTCGAACCGAACACCGATATCGGTTCACGTTTGCAGTCTTGCATCTCCTATAGACCGTTCCATTAGGGTCATAGCAGAGAGGGTAATAGAGAGAAAGAAATGCCCTCCCCCTCTCACCCGCCGTCGTCTGCTCCGCCGACTGGGCAGTACCTAGCATCTGGCTGGCATACAAACTCTGTTTAAAATCGCGTCATTCTGGAAATTTCAAGCGCAGATGCGCAGATTTTGGTATGATGCCAGTTATCGTGTAATCCTATGCTAAATAAAAAGACTAACAGGGTCCAGTTGCGCTGTTACCGGCGTGTAAATAAAACAAAACAATAGGGAAAACTGTGTCAGATTGGCCGGTCTCTCCGGCGAAAAGTAAATCCGGTTGCTGTACCTTTTTTACTATACAAAGTTCGTACTGGTGTAGGCCTTTAGCGACCATGAGTGGAAGTCTGAAATAATGAATAAATACGTGCTCTCCTGCCGCAATACACGCAGCAGTTGAGGGTAGTACTGCCGGCTGACTCAACTGCTATTTAAGTAACGGGAAAAAGATATCCTAGTTGATAATTTGCCGAAATAAAACAACAGAGAGCTATAGGCTGATCTTGGAGTAGCCATAGCTATTCTAAGAACGCGAACCACTTCACAACGCAAGCCACGAACGAGAGTTCGATGGTCCGTACAGCCCTCCGCTACAGCCCAAAGATGGAGACCGGACACCTCCCGGTTTGTCGTCTGCTAGCGAAGTCGGGCGCGTGCCCTCTCTCTCGTTTTACCCCGCCGAACCCGCTGAATTTCCCGGATGTATGGAGAGGGCGTTGCTGTTCAACAAAATGGTGCCGCCCAGAGAGCGCTAAATGGAATGGTCTATACCGCACACCTTCCCGCTCGTTAAATCTAAACATGCGCCCCATCCTCCCGGTGAGTCAAACAGAATGCACGAGTGCATTTAAAAAAAAAAATAATAATAAAAATGCACGGGCCTGAAACTTTCTTAAGATATAGGGATGAGGAAAACCGGGCAGTGCATGCTATGGGGTCCGACATCCCAAGACGTATCAATGTTTTTATAATATCGCAATTGCAATTGTTGACCTCTACCTTTGCGTGTTGATGCGCTCGGCACGTTGTTTGCTCACGTACTAAAGCGAAGATCCTTGTGCCTGATGCGCTCCGGGTTTTGCTCTGGGATTGCAAACTGTTCCTACATCCATGGCCGTAGTCTTCAAGGAGATATCAAAATTCGAATTGATTTTGCGTTCTTGGTACCCACTAGCAATTACAGTCCTCGGGAACACAACGATATCTTGTCAAGAAAAGCAGAAAGTAAAAATTGTGTGAATGTAACAAAAAAAAAAAAAAGATGTAATTAAAAAAAATCTAGAGCCCTGGAATAAAAATATGCACGTTCGAAAGTTCAATTTCTGCGTATTGGTGTTTTCTTTTCTTACTGTCATACAAATTGTTTCCGGTGACGTTTGCGCAGGCAAATTCGGGTTCCCTGCTAAATTTGGCGGAAAAATTGTCGTGTCAGCCCCGCACCAATTCAGTTTGCCCTCTAAATTTGGCGGGAAAACGCGTCACGAGCTTAAAATGATTTCGATTCAATGTTGATTCCAGATTCAAAATCAACGCAGACGGCACAAACGCAGCCGGATCCATAGCCTACTTGACTACTCTTGGATACATTCAAAATGTACAATGCTAAATAATCCGGCGATCACAAGGCACCCATGCATGTGCCGTACAAACATATTTCAATATGAAACATCGTTTCTATATATAATCTTTCAACTGTGCTTTCGAACGTTCCGCTTTCTTTTGTTGGGATGCTAAAGGCCGACCAACAAGCAGAAAGAAGGAAACTCAGTTTTTACGTTCCTTTTGAGAAAGAGGGACACCCTCCTCCTCTCTACCGGGAATAGTTCAGAGGTCCTGTCTGGAGAGCAGGGGAAAAGTGGGCGAGTGGGAATGCAGAGAAGGAGACTGGGAACCGGTTTTTTCCCCGGTAGAAGACGATTCTGTTGGTCGGACTCATTTTTGTTACAGTATATTGTATAATTATTTGACCATTCATAATTACGACTAAATGGAATGTTAAAATCCTTGGTAAAAACATTTCTAGTTACCCTTTCCAACTGAGAGCTCATACCTGATGGTAATGGTGAATCTGTTAAAATATTGTGCATCATAACTACAGCTTTATAATCTCGTACTAGGTGAACTGGCATTATCCGTAGGTTTTGGAATAATGGAGCGGAATGAGTCTTAATTTTTTTGTTGGCTAATACTCTGATTGCTCGCTCTTGAGGTGTTATAATCGGTTGTACGTGGCTTTGATACCTAAAACCCCAGTATTCCACAGAGTATTGTAGGTGAGTGTGAAAGGTGCCGAAAAATATCAACCGAAGTGTTTTACTATCAAAGTATTGACGTGTTTTAACCAAAGTGTATATATAATATTCTAGTTTTTTCCCCAGGTATTCTATATCCGGTTCCGATTAAAATATCTGTCAAGTATCACTACAATATATTTAATACTTTCAACCCTTTAAATATGTTGATTTTCTATATTAATATAACTGACCCCAGTTTAAGTACTCTTAAAGGGGCCCTGCAATCATATTTAAGCGTCTACCTTTTTTGCGGTTCCCACGTCTCTTGGGGTTCGGGCAAGCCAGCGGGCACGGAGAGAGTAACTAAATATCAGTGCGCCATATTTTAACCGGACGACGCGCAAACCTCCTCCACCGACGAGGGCGACCCGCGGTACCGAAAGCGTTCAAAATGTAACGTCTTTGGTCCCGGGCTTACTACTGGTCAGAGCCGCTAAAAGCTTCTTTTTAGTCGAAATACAAAATATCAGTGGCGCGAACCGTTTCAATTATTTATAAAAGTAATTTTGGTTCAGTACTTTAGATTAGAAAAGAAACAAATGCAGTTTATAAAGTACGGAAACAAGAAATGACCCGTCGACATACCCGCCACCAAGCGGTGAAAAAGGCGGCGCATACTAGAAAGGAGTAGAGGGATCAGGCGCCGACACGGAAAGGTCCCGGATGTACGCGGCGGCGCTACGGTCGTATGGGCAGCACGATCCGACCGGCTCCGAGCGTCCTAGACGCCTTCGGCGAGAAGCTTTGTCTTGCGGTTTGGCCGTTTCGCGGTATGGCAGCGCAAAGTAGCTCCCATTCTAAACTGATCTTTACCCCGTGTTTGCTGTCGTTTGTGGCCAATGAAGTGTCATGCCGAATCACTATTTAATCGCGCAGCAAGTGCAATGAGAGCCGCTCTGGCTGCCCACTGCATAGAGCCTATCCAGAACACGCTTTAATGGCGCCCTCTCGCGCCGTCGACACGGAGTGCGGCAGCCATGAGCGCTCGATGAGCTCACTACGTCTCCTCTAGTTCGCGGCCACTCTTACGCAACCAAGGACGCCATGAGGGAGGTTATTTTTTGCTTGTTTTTGTACTTTTAATTTGCCTATAACATTTAACATACAGGGAATTTCGAGAAAAGAAAAGTTTCACTAGGTTACTACGTTCAGTGCGCTCAGGTTCGGTGCAAATTGAATATTAGTAAAAAGTCATTGCAGCGCCCGTTTAAAGGAGTATGAGAATGCAATGTCAATTGTCTTTGGCAAGACTAAAGCTCATTTATTATTTAGGAACCACCTCTCTATTAGCTTAAGTTCGCTTGCCATTTGTGATTGAATTAATTCTAGTGAACATCGACCCAGAGATTAAAACAGCAGTGTCGCCCGCGCACATTACATTTTGCCGTTTTGTCGTAATATTGGCTAGATCGTTTATGTAAGGTGAAAAAAAAAAAAAAAAAAAACTGTCGGTTCCAGCACAGACCTCTGGGGCACTCCAGTCAACCGAAACTCACTAGTTGGGAATCATTCCCTTACACCTACGACCTGAGTTTGAGACGATCAGTAGCTCCTAAAGAAATCAAGAGTAAATCCTCGAAAAACATATTTTTGTAATTTCTACAAGAGTATGCCATGATCTACAGTGTCAAAGGTTCCAATTGAAAACGAGCGTGTTGGTTAATAGATACAAAACTTGAAAGAATAAAACAGAGAAAACGAGGACGGGAGCAAAAGCAATGAAAGATGTCCTGTTCCCGTCCTCGTACTCTCTGTTTTATTCTTTCAAGTTCTGTTTCAAAGATTTTCTTTGTTATGTTTAGAAATAAACCAACAGCAAATGTTATTGTTGTTTAATGATTTACCAATTGGGCTAATTGATAAGACTGCAGTATCTGTTGATTAGCCTTTTCGAAATCCACGTTGTTTTTCACATCAAACATTATTTTGAGTCAACAAGTCTACTACCCTTGCGTCTATACGCTTTTCGACGCGTGTTTATACAGCTGACTACTGATGTTGGTCTAACTTTTGCTATTTTAAGCAGGTCAGGGTATGTGTCACTGTAAAACGTTTGATTGTATATTTTTCACCAACGGTAAGCTAAGCATAGGAATGTTGTCCTTGACTAGGTTTATTGAAATACCATCACTTCCAGCAGTCTTATTACTTTGCATCGTTTTTATCATTGACGTAATTTCTTCGCAGGTAATATCTTGATAGCTAAATGAATTACTAAGAGATCCTGGAAGTTGTTTTGTGTTTGGTTCTTCGAGAGTTTTAGACAGCTCTTTACTAATATTACACAAATATTTATTAAACTTCTCTGTGAGGTGTTTTAATGCGAAAGCATTACCTGGTCCCATTCAGCGAACCGACATCTTCAGCTTTTGAAGCAACGCCAAACGGCACCTTTTTCTTATGGCAACCTGTAGCCTCCAGGTCCGGCAGTACTAGGCTTTGTAATTTTGGTTTAATAATGGAGTTTATAATTGACCAAATTTTCTTTGTATCCTTTGCATCCTTCCCACATTTTCGTATCCTAATACAGTAGTCGTGCTTTCCCTACGTCGTATTAGTTTCGTTGTCATATTTCGATAAATTTTAAATTGACCTAGATAGTATGTATTACCTCCATGTTGTTTCATCTTCCCATGCTAAACGTCTTTAGATTTTATCACTTCTAATATTTTATGCATCATCCATAGGCAGAAAGGCTATTCGTAATAACCCCTTTGTTCAACTAATGATGATTCAATTACGCATTGACGGAGCTTATTATGAAAAAACTATAGTTTGTGTTCACATCATTTTCATTCCTGCCATCGAAGTTTTTAGTGACTAAGAGGCTTCGGAGACTCTTGTGATATAGTTAGTTTACTACATCTTAATTCGTTATTAAGACTTGGGCATACGGGTTCTGAGGTCAGAACTATAAGTGGATGGTCAGTCAGACAGACATCTATAATGTCATATATTCCGCCCTCTGCTCAAAATGCATAACGTTTGCTCAGTAGCTGAAGCTGACTCTGCGCCAAAACTAGGAAGAATCTAGATAAGAAATAATTTAGTGAGCCAATATTTCAACACTTACCACAGGGAGCCAAAACTACGCGAGCAGGTGCCTAAAACGCCTTCAGAACGCCTTCACGGAAATTTCTACCCTCAGTTATGATCTCAATTCCTCGTTCACCGCGAGTACGTTATTATAGTAAATCAGAGGAAATGTAACCTCCGTATCGGCGTTATTATTACACATCGCAGACATTTGAGCAAGAGCTGCGAAAAATGGCGCCGCGAGCAGAGACGGACGAGGAGTGTCGTCTGCTATCGCCGTCTGCTCTTATCGTCTGCTTCTGCACAAACGCTGAACTGACTCCGGAGCCGGTGCAAGGTTTTGAGGAACTGAGTGTGAACTCGTTAAGAACTGGGATGAATCGAACGCGCCAGTGCAGCGGCCGTGCAGCTTCCGGTTGAACCGTATGCACCAGTTCCTGCACCGCTGAGCTAGTTCAGCCAGTTCAGGGGAATCGAGCAGACCTAATATCTCTCTGCTCTTCCTAGTGGAACTGCCTATAGCGCGCGGCCCTGCGCCTACAACAGACGAAAGAGGAGCGCCCAGAGAACGGCGAGCAAACGGGCGGACACCACGCTCGAGCTTTCATCCAAACCTCTCCCTCCCCGACCTTTCCGCGGCTCTTTTCAATAAACGAGTGTCTCTGTGCGTCACGACGAAGCCATCGCCAAGAAAGGCGACCTTGTATCGCGGGGGAGGAGAGATGGGGGGAAAAAGAGGGGTTGTAAATTTGCCAGGCTAGGTGGCGCGAGCTACCCCCCGTTATAAAGGGTACAGCCATTATCCATCCGTCCATCCCTCCAGCGGCGCCCGACGCACCTGACGCCGGTGGAGGAGAGTGGGCAGACGAACTGGCAATGTGGAATCGCGCTTTAACCCGCCCCCTCCTTCTCTCCTTCCCCATTTGCTTTTGTAACGTGTTGTATAAGATCGCGCGCAAGCCTGGAGCGGCGGCGGATATAAACACGGAGTAATCAAGATCCCGTGTAAAAGGAGAGCCCTCTTGCGCACGTTGTCACGGAGCCGTGGAAACCGCACCTAATAATAACTCGGCAGGCGGCCAGAAAGCCCCGCGACGCCGGGCCTCATGGGTGTCATTTCTGGCCGAGCATGCCTTTATGAAAGGCTAAATGGGACACGGGTGCTTTCGTTTCTGGCACTGGGGCAGCACTTGGGTGAACTTCGCTTGTTTCCGGCAACCGAGGTCGCTAAGGTTGGATACGGGGGAAGACGCAGGGCAGTGAGGACGCCACACGGGAAAACCAACAACTCCTTTTTTCTTTTTTTTTCTTTTTTTTCTCCAGCGGCGCACAGGCGCCAAAGGTCGCTTCTAGGTGCCGAAGCACCACAACTACTCTTCTTTTCCTTGTCATTCGTAGTTTGAGTCGTTTGTGACTTGCCCGAAGAGGAACCAGCTTTCGTCATTTTATACGGTCGTTTTGGGTTCTCTTAGGCAAGAATAAGGTTATTACCAGACATGGAAAATGTATGTGCAATAATGACTGAACAATTTCGGGGATCAGCCATGGCAAACTTTCTAAATCAAAGCGCCTCTAATCACTGAGCACTCAAGAAACGAGGGGGTTCCCGCACATCTTAGCATCACTCCGCAAATGGCAGTGCGTCAAAGGACAAGGAGCCTGCATACAATCCACTGTTGGGTACTTTTCAAAAGCAAATAGTTACAGTTACAGCTAGTTTGTCAAAATGTATTTAAGCTACGGTTAGAGTTACTAAAAAATAAAAGTAACGCGTTACGGTTCCAGATACTTCGTCATAATATCTTAGATTCAAGATACTTTCGTTTATTTTTATTTTTTCACTATGAAGACATTGATGATAAGACACATTGACTACGATTTATATTGATTTGAAACTCTCACAAACTATAATTTCACTTTTTGAGATATGTATTATTATCGTCGCGCGCCTTTATTGAATCAAAGCGTTTGCTGCTTCGATGCAAGATGGAAAACATCATAAATTATGAAATTCATGTTGTAACTCAGCAGCAACTGCTATTCAACGATCACTTAACTTTCCCGTTTTGATGCTGAACACATCCCTTGTAAGAGCCGCTCAACGGTTGCGCTAAACGGAGTATTCAGGCGTAAAAAAAGCTTTCCTAGTGGTCGGAAAGTCGTTGAAGCTCGAGAGCGTGGTCCAAGTGTCGGCCTTCCATTGTTCCGTCTTCATGTCTAGCGGTAGTGTCCAGAAACTAAAGTCGAAACTCGCTCCGAAGTGTTGGCGAAAGTTGGAGGAAGAGGTCCTTCCGGCTGCGTATACTCTTTTGCAGTGTTTGCAGCAAGCAGTCAAGTTATCGCCGCTATATTGACGAAGTCAACGTGAAGCTCACAGCCGGGTCACGGTAACATGTACCGTTCGTCGCTCATGACAAACTCTCGTTTGAACGATAACCGTTAATTACCATCAAACTATTTTCCGTCTTTCTTTTGGCTCCCTTATTCTCCTTTCTCGACTGACAGAAGAGGGAGATACCGATGAACAGACGGGTCCATTAAAACAAGGGTTCAAACCAACTCAATCAAGTGTAAAATAAAGTGGTCTCTGAATGCGTTTCGCTTCTCTTTCTTTGATGCAACGCCGAACAAAAGACTCGACCGTGGATTGTGGGCTCAGGGCCCCTGGGAAAGGGCGAAACATGGACTGTGGCCCCGGTCAGACTGCGTCTCCTGCCGGCGACTCGCTGACTCCAAGAAAGCTATCGCCGCGACAGCTGCGCCACCGACGACTGAGCATCTCGTTCAGCCAACGCGTCGCGTGTTCAGCTAGCCGGAAACTGGGCTTGGATCTCCAAACAGTTCACAACGGGCGTCCGCGCTCCGGAGCGCGAGAGTTTGGCGCTCCTTTCACTAAACGGACAGGGCTGCCACCGGACACTCGAGCGCGCTCTTCGTGCACCGAGAATTTCTCGGAGCGCGACTTGCTCACGCTCCGTGACGTCACGTAAACAAACAAGATGGCTGCGCTGCTGTTGAGACCTTCGAGACAAAAAGGCGTAGCCGGACCGCTGCCCCTTTTCAGTTGATTAGTGCTTAATCCAGCGGATAAAAACGATTTGATTTGAAAGCCAAGACAGCAATCAGCGTTTTGAAAAAGGTTTGTTCGTGCATCTCGCCTGAAAAAGGAATATAGCTATCAAACGGTAGCGTGCCGATTGCACAGCGAAAGAAAAGTCGTCGAGATGAGGGGACATTCGGACCGCTCTGCCCCTTTTATAATGCTTAGCCCAGCGAATAAAGATACTTCGATTTGGAAGCCAAAACATCAATGAGCGTTGAGGAAAATGTTTGTTCGTGCGTCTTGCCTGAAAACTAATTGATCTATCGAACGAGTGTGCCGATAGCTCGGCGACAGAAAAGTCGTGATGGAAAGACAGCCAGACCGCTGCCCTGCTTAGAATGCTTAGCCCCAGCCGCAGCGAATAAATATTCTTAAATTAAAAAGCCGAAACACCAGTTAGCGTTGCGGGCACAGTTTGTTCATGTATACCGCTTAAAACGAATTGACGTGCAATCGAACATTGGTGTGCCGGTATCGGCGTAGCTTCCGTCTCACTGCGAGACGGAACTGACGGAACCAGGGAATCTCTGACAAATTTTAGTGTTTCCTGCGTCGACGAGCGGGTTCAAGAATGTTGTCTTTAATTTAAATCGGAACAGCATGCATGGCCAATAAATAGATCGGCCTGGTAACCTTCCACATATGTGCATAAAGCGAGTCTTCAAACCTTTCAGGAATAGTAAAAAGTTTGTAGAAACTTCATAACGTCGCCGTCTCTTTTGCTTTAGACTGCAGCTCCACATGGGCCTAATTATTTATCTTCGAAATATTTTCGGCTTCTGCCACCTGTATCTACGGTCGGACGGAGCTCGTATGGCCCATCTGTAGCCCGTCGATAGTTTCTGGCCGTGTTCCAAAACCAGTGTCCAAAACTAACTCGATCTAACTCTAGGGCGAAAGTGGTTATCGAAAACCAACCCGCGTCCAGCGTTTCTCTATTTTTGTTGTCACTCCTTTCGCGTGCTGCACTCCTTTCGCGTGCTGCGCTACCAAAAATGCATGCAAAATTAATACCGCGTGCAGCTCGCATCTTAATATTTGGAGTACACTGACAAATGCTCCTGTTTTGGGGGAAGATATAAGCGAATTCAGAAAGACTCGTAGAATGCCAAAACAGTTTTTTTTGCATTAGTCCCAAAGCTACAAAACTATTTACGACGCACATCAACGGTTGTGACAGTGCACTGTCACGACCGAAGACAGCTCAATCAGAATCATTCGACCACCGAGCACACACAAACCGTGAAGAAGTTCCCAGTGTCAAGCAGGAGGAGGCGGCGAAAAGCTTCTTGGACGATGAAACCCAATCCAGTGACAGCGGCAACGGCTCGTTAGAACTATCCTCGGAGCAGTCCAGGTCCACGCACACACTCGCCCCGTCGAGCGCACGAACGTTAACTATGCACTCCAACACGGGAATACGAGAACTGCACACGACACAAGTCAAAAACGGCAGGTTCACATTGGAGAAATTAGCGTCTTGCGAACTCCGACTGGCCCCAACCTGGTTGTCGTACAATGTTGCCAAGCACCTCTTGTGAAAGAAAAACATATGTTTACAAAAAATTAAAAAAAATAAAAACAGAATGAATTTTTCTTGTTTTCGGAAACGTTTTTAGTATGCGCTACGTGGCTATTTTCATCCCAGTTAAAACCAAACCGAAAATATAAACGCTCACAAACGAATGCAAACGAGAAGGAACGTATGTAAGCCGCATGGCCATTGCATCAAGAATGGCTGCTGCGCTCGCTGCAGCGCTGGCTTCCACGTCGTGCATGCTGGTACGGAGGCTGCGATCGTTATAAAGTCAGCTCCAACCCTTAAATATGCCCCCTCATACAATATTCGACGTTACGATTGCGTGTGGATACCTCCCCTGCGATCCGAAACAGCAAATACGTCGCTAACGCTGGCAATCAGGTATGAAGCAAGCGCCGCCATCGTCTCCGCGCCTTTGTGGTAGTAAATAGCTAGTAAAAGGTAGTAACGCTCAGAAAAACGTAGTGATGGCTGCATTTGCTAAGTTTTTACTACCTATCGCGCGTTTGTGGTTGTAAATGGTTAGTGAAATGTAGTAACGTCAGAAAGTGGTAGTAACTGGTGCAGTTACTAGCTTTTACTAGCTTTTTTTTTAAGAATGTGAGGCCACGATGGGGCTTCTTGGGGAGTTTAAAAGCGTCCTTTGCCCCGTTATATCTCCGATCATGCATCGGTCATGTATGGCACATCGGAAGCTAAAACAAGAGGGCACAAGAGCTTGCGGTTCTCACACCACGTTCGATGAAAGCAATTCCCACTGACAGAGATAGTTTGACGCAAGTCTGAAATAGAAGGAAGAGAGATGCTGTCGAGAACGGTACAAGATGGCAACGCTGACCCATCTTGCTCGGTCTCCGTTTTGTACCGATTGCCATTTTTTTAACGCGAAAGCATTAACTGTCCCATGGAGCGAGTCGACGTCATCAGCTTTGAAGCCGCGCCAAACGGCACCTTAAATCCTTTCTCCAAGTGAAGCAAGCTCCCATCTATGAAACCACGCGAAAAGCCTAGCCCAACGGTCCCTAGTTTCCCTAATCCCAAAGGAGCGGAGTAAAGCTGATTTCAGCTTCGATCCCATTGGCTGGCGCGCGTCGGCGAGGCTCCCATTGGCCGCTGTGCGTCAATTTCAATGACGGCCACCCCATGGCGCTGCGTCTCCGCGAGGCAGCGGCTCCACCGCTCCACGCCCAAGGTTAGCGCGCCGAGGACAGCGCGCGCGCTCGACCGTCGACGCACGTACGCCGCAGACGAAATAAGGGAGCGGAAGAGCAGCGTGTATGCTTTCGCAATTACAACTCATAAGAAGTGCTTATGTGTACCTCAAGCCTTTTTTTTTCCTGTCAAGCGGTTAAGAATAAAAATAAAGGACTTGATTTAGACCCGGCGGATTCGACCGGAAATCAGATCCATTTTGAAGCTTATCGAAATTCCGGTCGGGGAGCGGATATGCAGACCGGCATTCAGCGCTGAGCCGGCCTTCCGGCAAAGGCAGTTTTGATGACCCCATTTCTTTTGGTTTTTTGCTACGGTGTTTCACTAACATGTCTGTGCGCCCTTTAAAACGCCACATCGAGGCGAAAGACGAAAAAAAAAAAACACGAGAAGAAAAGTTACGAAAGAGGAGTCACTTCCCTATAGCGTTAAAGCAAATCGCATGTTTTTTTTATGTCGGACTAGCGTGCGCTAGGGTGCCGGAAATGCGCTACGTGCTTGAAATCGGCCGTTATTGGACTCGTACAATTTACTTGCGGACATCGCTGCAGTTAAGGCCCAAGCCCTGGCTTTCACTCTCAAAAACATGTGAGTTCATTTCCCCGCAAAATACGCAGAACATTGGGGATAAATAAAATGAGAAAACTCCAGTATGATTCAATGTGAAACAAAAAAATAAAATATGCGCAGTGGCATTGAGCAAGTGAAACGTCGTGTACCAACGTCCCTGCGCACATCGCACTTTCTTGTTCGAATCATATCTTCTTCGTTTGCCAGTATCGTTCTACTCATCGCCGTGATTTGCTGTCTCGTGTGCTGTAGAAAACTCAACTGGCATACCTTTTCTTTTTCCGTTGGGGTGTAGGACGGTGTACGTCCAGTGCAGAGCACGTCTATCGGTGTCGCATATCGCGTCATTTGGCCGTACCCTTACAAATATAGGTATGGACGTTCTGTGTCCTTACTAGTGTCATTCTATTACCCATATGTCCATCCTATGGATTCCTGTAGACAGTTCATAAACCATTTATGGACCACTGGTTTTCCATAGAACGGCCACAACAACGATATAGGGATCTCCCGATACAGAAACGTTTTTCATTCCTTCCTATTGCAATGCTATGGCCCTGGTGAGTCTATGGACATCCTAGTGCCTCTCTATGGTGTGAGCTATAGATTGGTAGATTACTAAAGTGATGCCGGGTAGATGCTTTCGTTAGGTGTAGGGAGGTGTCTGAGTTAGAGAGTTGTTAATTAAGCTAAGCGCGAGGTATCAATAAATTACATTGATGACTGGAGACATGTACAACCTCAGGACATAATGAATGTGGAGGTGGAAGTGTTCAGTAGGTACCGAAATAATTCCCCAACTTTCTCAGTGGGAGGTAGGTGTTTGCGGGTCTCTGCGGACGCCGTAGATAAACCCCTGCAGACGGAGTGGCTTCTCTACGTACCCCATAGGGACTCCGTGTAGACCCTGTGCGGCTTCTCTGCAGACCCCATAAGGAAGCTGCGTAGACCCTATATGGCTGCCCTGCGGACCCCGTAGGGACTCCCTGTATAACTTGTAGGGGTTCTCTGCATGCGCCCTATAGACACCATATGAACCTTGTGTACTACAGATAGGGTATAGGATGGTCTTACATCGTCCGTAAAATAGGACGTCCATAGAACGTCCATTGGCCTATATTCTTTAGGGCGGCCATAGGACGACTTCGGAAGGCAACAGTAGCCGTGGCCTGCCTATCGATGCCCCATTTTCTTCCTAAGGACGCTGCTCTATAGAACGTCCTCGGAGTGTCCATACATATTTTCGTAATGCTAGGGCAAACACTCGTTTATGGGCCGCCTTCAATTTGCCCGCACGTCTTACTGGTGCCGGTGTACAGAGCGCGTACTACCGGTCGAGTGCGCACGCATTCGCCTTCGTCTTTTCGTTCAGGAGCAGCGTCCTCGCGGACGCCCTTTTGGCGGCGCTCCCACTCGCTCCGCGAAGCTAGAGACCTTTGCATCGCTTATCTATCACCCGCGCGAGAAATGCTGAAACACTGAGCTGTGGACGTATGCGCAGCGTCCGATATACCGCACAGCAGATAAACAGCTCATGCTCAGAAGGCGTTCCACAGCCCAGCAGACAAAAATGGCAGCGCGCAGCCGCGCTTCCAAAGCTAGTCTGGCCACCTTGGAAGAAAACCGCTTTGTTTGGGCGCCACACTCTAAGAAAAACGATGGCCTCAAAGGACTAACGGCAGCATTTGGCCCTCTCCCATTTGCTCCCCGAAAGGACCATCTGGTTCGAGCTAGGTACCGTGCGCAAATGCTGGGGACTAACTGTACTCAACCGAGACTAACCGAAAGGCGGGCGGGAGCAAAAGCAGCCGCCGCGGGAGTAAAAGCGCAGGAGCAAGAGCAGCGAAAGGCGCGCGGGAGCAAGAGCGCGAGAGCAAAAGACGCGCGGACAAGATGGCGGCGTCTGCTGCATCGTCGATGGCCATCGTTTGCGAAGCACTTACTGTTTCGGAACGCAGGGGGAGGTATCCACAGACAATCGTAGCATCGAAAATTGCAGGAGGGGGCATGTTTAAGGGTTGAAGCTGACTTTGTAACGATCGCAACCTATGTACCAGCAGGTCGTGGAAGCCGACGCTGACTCAAGCACCGCCATTGTTGATGCACTGGCCATGCGGCTTTTGACAATTGTCCTGGTGTCCTTCCCTATGCGTACTTTTAAACGCACTTTGAAAGCGTTTATATATATATTTTTTTGGTTTAACTGGAACGTAGAAAAATGTTTTTACCACGTAACACGTGGTAAAACCTTTTCCAAAGACAAAAAAGATTCATTCTAGTTTCTTTTCTTTTTGTATTCTTTACAATCTATGTGTTGTTGTTTTGGGTTTTTTTTTTTTCGCAAGAGACGGTGCGGTTGCCACGGAGACGCGCATGCCCAAAGTAGGGCAGTCTACGAGGAAGCGAGAACATGGCTGCTGAGAGCCTATAGGAACGCTGTTTTATAGACTGTCACAAATAATTACTGTGTATACCGTTACTTCTTAGTAAGACATACGCTCCTTGGAAAGTTTAACAACAATATAGGAGAAGAATATTGGTGCGAAAGCAGCACCACATTTGTAACATCGTTCACGGTTGAGGTGCTCACTGACAAAACGACTCCTCTCATATGCTCAGTATTAGCGGCGAGATGTTTTGGTGGCGCCCTCCTAAGGTTTCCTCTCGTGACGTCATTACCTTACGAACAACCAGTTCGACGGTGTTTATAATTAGCGTGGTGGAAGCTTGAGATCACCGCGCTCTAAAACCAGCACTGCCAACACCGTCGAAATTGAAGTTCTTACATTATTCTTCTTTCTGTCGATGAGAAAACCTTTGCTGACGTCATAGTCAGCATTCGGCCAATCGTGAAAGGCCGACCACAGCGACGCTTTTGATCGCGCACGTCGCCAATAAAAGGCGCATGGGTAGGCTTTAAGGTGAGGTTGAAATAGACCAGTGTCCGGAAGTGCCCTTTTTAGCCTCCACCGCAAGGAGCAAAAGTGAACAATAATCTCGAACCCAGACGCTCACGGGGATGGGGGGCTGCGTCGGCCTGCGCCGCCGCTTCCCGTTGAGGGCTTCTTCGCTGGTGTGCCGACTGCCGTTTCGCCGGCATCGGTCCTGTTTACCGCGGTATTTTATTTTTTATTTTTTTTATTTATCAATACTGCCAGCCCTTTTAGGGCCAAAGCAGGAGTGGATGATACAGAAATATTGGCACATTTGTCTCTGATACAAATTAAAACAACAATTCTTGTGTACACACACTCTTCTTCTAGCGCACACAACCATAACAATAGCTTAACTTCTAACAAAGCAATATCACTTAATACAAAACATCGTCTCCTTATACAATTCAAAAACACAGCAAGTAGAACATTTTAACACTCAAAAACCGCATCTAAGGCATTTGAAAAAATGGAAAAAGAATCAAGATTTACTATTTCACTTGGAAGTTTATTCCATAATTCAATTGTACGCACAAAAAAAGACTGTTTGAATGCATTTATTCTAGCATTAATAGGTGCTACCATCTTCGAATGGTGTAAGCGCTGAGAGTGAAATGTTCTTGGCTTTAGGTATTTTGAGCCATCTATTTTTAGGAGGTTATTATATATCTGAAAAAACAACTTCACCCGCTGACATGCCCTTCTGTTTATTAAAAGCTGTAAATTTGCTTTTGTTTTAAGTCCCGTGACCGACGTGGTCCGTCTAAAATCCGAAAAGATTACACGTGCCGCCAGTGATTGTACATCTTCGAGTTCCTTAACAAGACAGCATTGCCAAGGATCCCAGACCGCAGACGCATATTCAAGGATAGGCCTAATAGTGGTTTTATATGCTAAAAGTCTAACCGAGGGAGGAGCTCCGCCTAGCGTTCTTTTTAGAAACCATAGCTTGTTAGTTGCCCTTTTTCGAATGTATTCCACATGTTTGCTCCATTTTAAATCACTTGCGATAATCACTCCTAAATATTTATAACTCTCAACGTTCGTCAGCTTGAAGCCACAAACAACATAGTTGAATGTCAATACAGTTTTTTTAGTTGAAACATGCATGTACTGCGTTTTGTGAACATTAATCATCATGTTATAATCTTGGCACCACGACGCAATGCCTGATAATGTGCTGCTCAAATTTATCTGGTCTTCGACTGAATATACGGGTGTGTAAATTACGCAGTCATCTGCAAACATTCTTATTTTTATGGGGCCGCTAGTTGAAATTGAAAACAAGCTGTTAACATATATCAAAAAAAGTAAAGGGCCCAAAACCGACCCTTGGGGTACTCCAGAATGAACATCTAACAATCCCGAGAAGGCACCATTTACATCCACGAATTGCTGGCGATTTGTGAGATACGCATTTATCCAGCTGATAATATATGAGGGAACTTCAAGGTCTATTAATACTTTAACTAGTTTACGGTGAGGTACTCGGTCAAAGGCCTTTGATAAATCAATAAACACCGCATCCACCTGGGTTCTGTCATTTACATAGGTTGATAATTCGTGATAAAATTCAATTAACTGAGTCACTGTTGACAGTCGCACACGAAAACCATGTTGGCTGGGGTTAATTGTACCTTTTGATTCGAGGAAAGAAACAAGGTGTTTATTTACGATATGTTCCAACAATTTACAGGATGCACATGTCAGAGAAATGGGACGATAGTTTTCAACCGAGTCCCCTTTTCCACTTTTTTTGACGGGAACAACTCTAGCTACTAGCCAGTCATCCGGTAACACGGCATCTTGGATTGATCTAGTGAATATGCATGATAGGTATTTGGCGACCCACTCAGCGTACCTTTTGAGAAATGCGTTAGGTAAAGCGTCCGGTCCGGGTGATTTTTTAGCGTCAAGTGATCGTAACAACGACAGTATACCCTGCTCAGATATAAGACTGCTTACGTTATCTCTACATGTGATTGTATTGTGTTTACCTGACTCTCTTGTAAACACAGATTGAAAATACCGATTAAATTCAATCGCGATTTTTGCCTTGTCGCTCACTGAGTCGCCGTTAATGCACAACTGGGTGATGCTGCTTCTCACCGGTGATAGATAACGCCAGAACTTTTCGGGGGCAGATAAAAGAAATTCAGGTAATGACTTTGAGAAGTACGTTTCTTTGGCTGACTTTATCTTCCTTTTTAGATTACCAGCCTGCTCACAAACATCATGCGAATGGTGCTTGCGGAGCCTTTTCAATTTTCGTTTTGCGTGTAAAATTTCCCTCGTGATCCATGGGTTTTGGCGTTTAATCTTTTTCTGTTTTTGAGGAATAAAATTAATAATGCAATGGTTTACTGCAGATCTAAATCTTAACCACATTTCATTTACATCGGTCATCTGATCGAAGCCGTCGAAATACTGCTCGAGATGGTCAACTATCGACTCGTCATTCGCCCTTTCAAAATCGTAGTACATTTTCACTTGAGCCGGGTTAGCGTGACACACAGACATGTTACACTTGAAAAATACCATTTTGTGATCAGATATGCCGTCATGGACAAAAACATTGCAGTCATCGAAGTCGTTGCTAACAAACAATAGATCAAGTAAAGAACATGACGTGCCAGTAACACGCGTGGGTTCTGTAACAACCTGACGCAGACCACGACTGAAAGCGAGCTCAAGCAGCGACTCAGACACATTTGTACCCAGGCTAGCCACACCATCTTGAGACCAACTTACATTGGGAGCGTTGAAATCTCCTCCTATTACTAATTTAGTTCGAGCATTAGTGTTGGCGATTAAGTAATCAATTATTTCTGTTAATTCTTCTGAGGACGACCCGGGTTTTTTGTAGACAGTCCCGAGTGTTATCCAAGCCCCGAAAAAGTTTAACTTGCACCAAACACTTTCTGTGTTACCAACGCGTTCCATTAACTGGTAAACAAGGTTTTCCCTTATAGCTATAGCAACCCCGCCACCTCGGGAACATCTATCTTTGCGAATTAACCTGTAGTTAGGCGGTACCACTTCACTGTTTTGAATACCTTCATGCAGTCACGTTTCTGATATCATAATTACATGTGGGTCGTAAGTAAATATTAGCGCCTCTAGTTGGTCAGCCTTATTCACGATGCTTCTCGCATTTAGTGATATCAGCCTTAGCTCCTTTTTTTCTGTCTCGTCACTTTGTCATGCGGCGGTATCGGACAGAGGATGGCTACTCTGCCCAAGTTTTACTTTATCATTTTTTTGGTGATCCCAGATGTAAACTTCGCCGTTTATTTTCAGCTTATCGTAGGACAGATACACCTTATCACCTTTTTCCCTGTTAGATTGCGAGCTGCCCCAAAGCAGCTTTCTGATGGAGCGTACCCGAAATGAAAAGTCTTCACCGATAGATATATTCGTGCCTTTCAGCTTTCTTGCATTTTGAAGTATTACCTGCTTTTCTCGGTAATCCATAAGTTTGAGTATGACGGGACGTTGGAAGCCTCTGCGAGGCTTTCCTAGGCGATGAATGCGCTCGATAGTGTTTATCGTTACTTCTAATTTTTGTTCGAATATTTCTGTGAGTACCTTTTCGTTTAGTGAAGACGGATTTTCATCTGAAGGCTCATTTAGTCCATATATCACTAAGTTATTTCTACGCTCTCTGTTTTCGAGATCATCAATTTTTTGTTCCAGAGTGTGAACATGTTTTTGAAATTCTTCTGCCTGGGCCTTTATGAGGTCTTCGTTTGACGTAACCCTAGCGGACAAGTTCTCTAATTTTTCCTCTAAACCATTAGTACGCTTCAGGAGTGTGTCTACATTAGCACTAATTTTTATCAATAGCTCGTGATCAGTTGGCCCTGGGTTTGACTCAACGTCACCACAAACAAGAAGACTTAAGACACATGCACAACACTTCATCAGAAGAAAACAACACTGTGGGCTCGGCACAACAACTAAAAAGCGATTACCAGTTCTAAACGACTTAGGTACCCTTTTCCAACTAACCTGATAGAAAAGAATGCATGGTTTAGCCATGGTATCTTGTCGGCGAGTGCCGAACCCACTGGCGTGCGTCCTGTCTGGCTTGGCTCTTATGGGCACCGCTTGCAGCGCTGTTGTTGACGAAGGTTTGCAGAAAGGCGTTTCTTCCAGTTCCGGCACGTGTCGCTGTTCCAGATGCGATGACAGGCCGCAAATGCTGCTCCCTTCGAAGGCTCCGTAGTCTGCCTTGATGGTGCGATCCTTACGGCTATCAGAAGAGCCGGGTTCCGTGCACAACAGCAACATGGGGATGACCTGATAGAAAGGAATGCATGGTTTAGCCATGGTATCTTGTCGGCGAGTGCCGAACCCACTGGCGTGCGTCCTGTCTGGCTTGGCTCTTATGGGCACCGCTTGCAGCGCTGTTGTGACGAAGGTATGTGAGTATAGTGCCCGTAATGTGAGAGCCGTGTGTCCATACGCCACTTTGCTGCTGTTTTTTTTTTTTTTTTTTTATCTAGCCGAGCCAGAAAACATCTCGTGACGAGTTGACCGCGCCGCGAGTGACGAAGAAGAAGCAAACATGGCGACGGTTTGTGCGATTGCTTTGGTGGCTCCGGTGTTGAGTGTCTTCAACGTCCTCGTGACAAGATTCCCCTGCCCTTCGAAGTTATTGCAAGCACCACGAGTTGCACGAAAGATGTGGAATCATCGTCTCAACCACAAATAAGAAGGCCTTCACGAGCAAAAACGATGCCGAGCAGGCGCTCGGCACATTTGTGTCGTCAGATGTTCTACAACGCCGAGGTATTTTCATTTATCATTTGGAATGGCTCCAAGAGTGAAAAATTAATCTATTTCGCGGATTGTTAACGCCGAGGCGAGTGCCCTCCGTTGCAGTGCCGTTGTCGCGCAAAGTGCAGAGAAAACCGGGTGGCAATGCCGGCGGTGCTCTTTGATCGCTTTGATCTTGCGCCGTCGGGTTCATGGAGTCCGGAGTGAACGTACGTACGTGCGTCTGCTGGATCGGTGTTTTGGACTGCCTCAAAACTTTCTCACGCGCATTTTCCTTGTGAAGAATAGTAGCTCATTACACCTCGTCGTCGACTGCGCTCATTTGACTACGACGCACGAGCCTGCGTGATGTGAATTTCACTGCCTAATATCCTTGGTGTGCTGTAACGAGGGCTATTAAGATATTGAAGTGACTGTAGACCATGGCGTGCTGGCGAACAAGAAGTGCTTTATTCCTGAGCGCAGCGTTTTTATCACAGACATGACGTCACGAGCCGGGCGGCGCTTCCGCGATGACTCAGTCGCGATAACTCAATCCGCACGCTACAACATTTCCTTCCCCCTCACGCAAAAAAATGTTCATTTCCTAAAGTCCTCGGCTTTAAAACGGTCAGGCGGCTTGCATGCGCGAGAAGTTCGTCGAAGGGGTTGCTTCTCCGCTGTCGTAGACGGAACCGGCGTTGCTGCAGTAGGTGTCGCCGGTCCTTCCCGGGCGGGATCTGCGGGTGGCGCTGGTGCGTCAGGCGTCGGCGTCGTACCAGCCGCGTCTGGAGGTGGCGCCGCTAGCGTCGGTGCCTTCGCACTGGGTGGTGCTGACGGCACCTGGGCTGGAAAGCTCGTGGGTGGCGGTATCGATGGATCGTCATCCACAGTCGTACTGCCCGGTCTCACGATGGGTTCCGCATGTCGAGGACGCAGGTGGTCAGCGTGCGTGAAGCGAAGCTGGTTGAGCACTTTCACAACGTAGGTCGCAGCACTGACAACCTGACACACGATTCCTTCTTCCCAGGAGACACACTCACCGCGCACTGTTTTCACAAAAACACGGTCGCCCACGTTGAACACACGTTCAGCCCCTCGCGACACATCGCGTTGTTCCTTCACATGTTCTTGCTTGCGTTGCATGGCGCCGGCAAAGTCGGGCTTAAGCAGGGAAAGTTTTGTGCGTGGCTGGCGCCTTAGGAATAGTTCGGCGGGCGTTTTCCCAGTCACGCTGTTTGGTGTGTTGCGATAACCGATCAGAAAACTGTCAATATTTTCCTGAAGAGAACACTGCCGACCGGTTGCTTCGCCTTCGAGCACCTGCTTGAGCAATGCTCGTTTCACGGTTTGAACCGTGCGTTCTGCGGCACCGTTAGAGGCTGCGTGGTAAGGTGGAGTGCGAATGTGTTTCACACCGTTGGCGTTCATGAAGTCGGCAAACTCAGCTGACGTGAACTGCGGACCGTTGTCGCTCACTAGTACCTCGGGCAAACCGTAAGCAGAAAAGGCTCCTCTTAAGTTTTTCCAGTGTTTTAGTGGTGGATGTAGAAGACATCACCCAAACCTCGATCCATTTCGAAAATGAATCGATAAGCACCAGAAACACATGGGCACCCTTTGAAGCAAAATCCACGTGCACACGCGACCAACACCGGGCAGGGTAGCTCCAGGGATGCAGTGGTACCGGACGGGCGGCGGGCTGAACTGCTTGGCAGATTTGGCATTTCTGTACGTGATGCTCGATAGCCGCATCGATTCCAGGCCACCATACAAAACTTCGTGCCAGCATCTTCATGCGGCTGGCGCCTGGATGCTCCTCATGCAGCAAGTTCAGCACGCGGTCCCTTAGCTGTTCCGGGATCACTACACGGACACCCCATGTTACACAACCTTGTTCAAGTGAAAGCTAGTCGCGGCGCACGTAATAAGGCCCAAGTTCTTGCGCGTGCGGTCTTGGCCAACCATTTAGAGTAAACCCAGCAACACGGGACAATGTAAGGCTTCGTTTTGAAAATTTTGCAATCTCCTCTACGTTCAATGGGAGGCACTGAAACACTGAGAGGCACTCAACAGGTTCTTCCTCAGCGGGCACCGCCTGAGGCAATCTCGACAGAGCATCAGCCACTTCCATGTTTTTCCCTCGGCGATACTTCAGCCGATATTTATAAGCTGCCAGCACCATGGCCCAACGCTGCATTCGTGCGGCGGCCAGTGTCGGTACAGGCCTTTCCTGGCCCAAAATGCCTAGTAGCGGCTGATGATCAGTGTAGATTGTGAACTCTCTGCCAAAAAGATAGCGATGAAACTTTTTGAGACCAAAGATTAACGCCAAAGCTTCGCGCTCGCACCGAGCATATTTTTTCTCGGCTGGCGTTAACGTTCTCGAGGCAAACGCGATAGGCCTCTCTTCGCCGTCAGCAGTCTCGTGAAAGATAACTGCTCCTACGCCATACGAGGACGCGTCACAGAGCATTCCGATCGGCTTATCGACGTCATAGAATGTCAGCACCTGGCTGCTAGTCAGCAATTTTTTCGTATTAGCAAACGCCTTGCTGCATTCCTTCGTCCATGACCATTTCTGATCCTTCTTCAAAAGCCGATAAAGCGGCTCTGCGACTGTTGAACCATTCTTTAAAAACTTCGAATAGAAGTTCAACATGCCCAGATATGCCTTCAATTCTGTGACGGTGGTGGGCTCAGGTGCTGCCAAGATCGCTCTTTTCTTGGTCTCTGTAGGGTAAATCCCATCTGTGGTCACCGTGTGACCCAGATACGTCACGGACTCTTGGAAGAAACGGCACTTGTCCGCGTTGAGCGTGATGTTCAACCTTCCCAAGACACGTTCGAGAGTCTTTTGGCAGTCTGCCGTGTCAGATCCTGCCACGATTACATCGTCAATGGAGCATCCGACGTGCGGAATGCCTTTTAGCACCTCATCCATCATAGACTGAAATATTGCGGGTGCACTAGCCACACCGTAGGGAAGGCGTTGGAATTCAAAAAGACCCAAGCTAGTGTTAACTGTCAAAAATGGTCTGGACTCTGGAGTGAGTGGCACCTGCTGATACGCCGCAGAGAGGTCAAGTACGCAAAAAACCTTGCCTCCTGCGAGGACAGAATACAGGTCCTCCGGCCTGGGCAGCGGATAGTGATCGGTTTTCAAAACAGGGTTTATCGTTACCTTCTAGTCTCCACAGAGTCTGAGACTACCGTCCTCTTTTGGGACAACGACAAGTGGTGTTGCCCAGTCACTGCGCGCTACTTGTCGAAGCATGCCCGTTTCTACCATGCTGCGCAGCTGGGTTTCTACCTGCTCTCGCAAAGCAAAGGGAACAGGTCTAGCACGGCTAAACACAGGGACCGAACCAGACTTCAGCAAGATCGTCGCTTCGAACTTCTGTATGGTGCCCAGTGTTTTTGAGAACACGGAAGGGTATTTCCTTTGTAGTGCTTGAGCCCTATCTTAAGTTGTGACTTGGCCAATCTCATGCCAGTCCAGCCTTAAACGCTGGAGCCAGTTCCGTCCAAGCAGCACTGGAAGCCTCCTTCCATTGTCTTTGACAATTACTACGGGCAACGTCATACTTTGACCCTTGTACACAACAGCGACATCACACTGGTCCTTTGAGCTGCAGATGTTCTCCAGTGGACGTGCGAAGTGACATTTTAGCCGGACCACATTTTACATGTGGAAAAACAGTGTCGTACACGCTCTCAGGAACAATTGTGACTGCCGCTCCTGTGTCAATTTGCATGATTACGGGTTTCCCTTCAACTTGAACACTCACTTCGTAACACGATTGAGTCGTATTTATAAAATGGTACACGTCATGCTCAGTGTCTTCGTCAGAACATTCCAGAGCATTCGTGTTCTTCGGCACCCTTGTGTTTGGACACATTTTTTGCAAATGTCCTACTCTCGAGCACTTGCGGCAGACAAAGCTCTTGTACCAACAAACATTTGATGCATGACCCCTACCACATCTTTCACACCTTTCCTTTTTAGGCCCTTGAATATCTTTAGGTTTCGAGCCCTTTGATCGTCCCTTTTGTCGACTCTTTATAGCGTTTAAGGATGCCTCTTTGTCTCTCGATTGCATGAGTGCAGTGTCTCGAGCCGCCAGTTCTCGATCGAGCGCAATCTTGCAAGCGCCTTCAAACGTTAAGTTTTCCTTGGCAAACAAGGCACGCTGGCTCTCTTCATTACGTATGCCTGCTACTAGCCTGTCCCGAAGGGCGTCTTGCAAGAAGTTGCCGAAGTCGCATTTCCTAGCCAAGTGTTTCAGTTCAACTATGAAGTCTTCTATGCTTTCATGTTCGTCCTGAACACGTCTGTTGAACTTACAGCGCTCCGCTATAACGGAACTCTTAGGGCTGTAATGTTCTATTAACAACCGTTTAACAACTGCATACGACTTCTCGCCAGGGGACGCCGGCACGACCAGACTCTTTAGCACTTCATAAGCCTCAGGGCCTATCACTGTCAGAAATACGGGAAGCACTTTCTCGTCCTTTATGTCGTTTGCCACTAAAAAATGTTCAAATCGTTCCAAATACGATTCAATGTTCTGTGTCTTAGGGTCAAACTCCGATATTCTTCCCAAGCGTGACATTTCGGAACCCCAAAAGAAACACAGTACTCATCCGCTCAACGTTCCTTTGCGTAGCAGGTTGTCCCCGTTGCTGTTCAAGTCGAGTTCCCGAGGCGAAATCTCGGGGGCGTTGCTCGTTGCCTTTTGTCGGTACACGAAGGCGGTGGCCGGCGTGCTGCTTGCGATGTCATACTCCGGGAATATGTAGCGTCGCTGGCAGGCTTCAACGCATGACAAGCTGCGCTTGCTCTTCAGTGGCCGTGCGTTCCTTCGCGTCACTCGCCTCGCTGTCGCTTTCCGTTGCCTACGAGGGCACGTAGACAGCCTCGTCGCCACATGAAGTGACTGTAGACCATGGCGTGCTGGCGAACAAGAAGTGCTTTATTCCTGAGCGCAGCGTTTTTATCACAGACATGACGTCACGAGCCGGGCGGCGCTTCCGCGATGACTCAGTCGCGATAACTCAATCCGCACGCTACAACAGATATCACCGCGAACTTCTGAACAAACGAGTTGAAGTTTCGTCTGTTATCATAACTGATCGCCTGTCACAATATTGTCACGAATGACAAGGTCACAAAACAACGAAATAACTGAGAAAACTGAAACGTTTAATGGGGCGAACTTGTGCCCAGGAATAAAAGGCAAAAGAGAATAACAACAGAGCGGCGCGGGCGTCGAAAGCGGCGAAGCAGCAGGATCGAACGCTGAGGCGAAACTCAGTCCGGTTCGCCACGCGGCGCCCCTTTTGTACATGCGTGAGCTTCTGGAATAATCGGCGTAGAATGTTCGACGCGTAGAACATTCTGACCTCGAATACGCCCAACATTATTCTTGAATCTACCAGAAAACTAAATTGCAGGAATAACAAAAAGATGCGGCGCTCACAGGTATCGAACCCTGGCTTTTCGCGTGGGAGGCAGGCGCGATAACCATTAGGCCACGCGCGCGCTGCCTACTTGGCCAGCTGCGCGCGCGGCATTACTCCCCCCTTTAAAAAGTGCATCGCCCCGATGCAGCACAAACCAAAACAAAGCAAACTAAAGAGTCATTTGGAATACGTAAGGTCCACTGTCCTATCGAGCGTAGTGCGGCTTCATGCGCACGACGTGGACGACTTCTGGTCGTGGAGGGCGGCGTGATGAAGTCCGTGTTCCGTCGGGCATTACCTCGTAGTTCAGATCCCCGAGTCTACGAAGCACTTTGTAGGGTCCGAAGTAGCGCTTCAGGAGTTTCTCGCTGAGACCACGGTGTCGGATCGGTGTCCACACCCACACCCTGTCTCCGGGCTGGAAATGGACGTCCCGGCGACGAACGTTGTAGCGGCCAGTGTCGATACGTTGTTGGGCTTGAATCCGGAGTCTGGCGAGCTGACGGACTTCCTCTGCCCGTTGGGCAACCACCTGGGCGTCGTCGCTTCCGTCGACAGCCGGTTCGTGGGGTAACATTGCTTCCAGCATTGTCGTCACTTTGCGACCATGAACCAGTTGAAAGGTTTTAACCCCGGTGGTCTCTTGCACGGCCGTATTGTAGGCAAAGGTGACGTACGGCAACACCTCATCCCATGTCTTGTGCTCCACGTCGACGTACAAGGGAATCATGTCGGCGACGGTCTTGTTGAGTCTTTCCGTCAGCCCAATGGTCTGAGGGTGGTACGCCGTGGTGCGACGATGACTGGTGTGGCTGAGACGGAGGACTTCTTGTGTCAGCTGGGCCATGAACGAGGATCCGCGGTCTGAGAACAGGACTTCGAGAGTGCCGTGCCGGAGGACGATGGATTCAATGAAAAACTTGGCAACTTCCACAGCAGTTCCGAAAAAAAGGGCCTTCGTTTCGGCGTACCGCGTGAGATAATCTGTGGCGACGATGATCCGGCGATTTCCCGACGTCGACGGCGGAAAAGGGCCAAGTAGATCCATTCCGATCTGCTGGAAGGGTGCCGTTGGCGGAGGAATTGACTGCAAGAGTCCGGCCGGCCTCGTCTGAGGTTTCTTTCGTCGCTGGCATTCATGGCATGATCGTGTGTATAGGTGGACGGTCCTGGGGAGCTTGGGCCAGTAATACTTTTCACGAATACGGGCCAGTGTCTGGCTGTAACCAAGGTGTCCGGTCGTCGGGTCCTCGTGGCAGGCTTGGAAGATCTCCTCTCGAAGGTCGGTCGGGATTACCAGCAGCCATGTCGAGTTGCTGTTGCCGAAGTTCTCTTTGTAGAGAACACCTTGTCTAATGGCGAAGGTCGGCAGGGCTCGTGAAAAAACACGTGGTATGACACTCCCACGCCCTCTCAGGTGCTCTATTAGTGCGCGCAGCTCAGGATCGTCTCGTTGACGTCGGGCCATGTCGTCGGTGTTCACTGCGCCGAGGAAACAATCGTCGTCATCGTCGTCGCTGCTGTCGGAAGGTGTTTCGACGGGAGCTCTGGACAGGCAGTCGGCGTCATTGTGCTTGCGGCCTAACTTGTAGACTACGGTCATGTTGAACTCTTGTAGTCGGAGACTCCAACACGCAAGGCTTCCTGACGGGTGCTTGATGTTCGCAAGCCAGCAGAGCGAATGGTGGTCCGTGACTACGCGGAACGGGCTTCCGTATAAGTACGGACGAAACTTCGTGATAGCCCAGACGACCGCAAGGCATTCTTTTTCAGTCGTGGAGTAATTTCGCTCCGCCTTGGACAATGTCCGACTTGCGTAGGCGATGACTCGCTCGGTGCCTTCTTGTACTTGAACCAGTACCGCGCCAAGTCCTGCGTTATTTGCGTCCGTGTGAATCTCGGTTTCCGCATCCTGGTCGAAATGTCAAAGAACAGGAGGCGCCTCCAGTCGTCGCTTCAGCTCGTCAAATGCCTGCTGCTGCTCCTCGGCCCAATCGAACTTCTCGGCGTCCTTCGTGAGGTTTGTGAGCGGTGCGGAAATCCTTGCGAAATCTCGAACGAAGCGTTGATAGTAGGCACATAGCCCAAGGAACCTTCGCACGGGCTTCTTGTCTCTTGGCACTAGAAATGGTGCGACGGCGCGAGTCTTCTCTGGGTCTGGACGAATGCCTTCGTTACTAACCACGTGACCTAGGAACTTCAGCTCGTCATAGGGGAATCGACACTTTGACGACTTGAGGGCGAGTCCGGCGGTCCGTATGGCTTGGAGAACGGCTCGGAGTCGTCGCAAGTGCTCGTCGAAGTCGCCGGAAAACACTACGACGTCGTCGAGGTAGACGAGACAGCTCTGCCACTTCAGTCCTGCCAGTACGGTGTCCATGACACGCTAGAAAGTTGCTGGCGCCGTGCATAGTCCGAAGGGCATCACCTTAAACTCGTACAGCCCATCCGGTGTGACGAAGGCTGTCTTCTCTCGGTCCCGTTCGTCGACTTCGATCTGCCAGTAGCCGCTCTTCAGGTCCATCGATGAAAAGTATCGAGAATGGCGCAGCCGGTCTAACCTGTCGTCGATGCGGGGGAGTGGATAGACGTCTTTCTTCGTCACTGCGTTCAGCTGCCGGTAATCCACGCAGAACCTAAGCGTCCCGTCTTTCTTCTTAACCAGTACGACTGGGGAGGCCCAAGGACTGCATGAGGGTTGAATTATGTCGTCGTTCAGCATCTCTTGAACTTGCTCTTGAATCACCTGCCTTTCTTTGACGGAGACTTTGTATGGAGATCGGTGCACAGGGCGCGCGTCGTCCTCGGTAACAATGCGGCGCTTCGCAACGGCGGTTTGGCGCACCTTCGACGACGTCGCAAAGCAGTCGCGGTATTCGGCGAGGAGGTTAATCAGCTGACGTCGTTTCGGGCCCGGAAGCTTAGGGTCATTGTCGAGCTGCGCTGGCGACGTACTGTCCTGCTGAGGTGGCGAGGATTCGTCAGCAATGGCGGCGATTTCCGCGGAGTTTCGGATTTCCTCGATGTGGCTAACGGTTGACCATTTCGTGAGGTGTTGCGCTTCGTTTCGGAAGTTCGTCATGAGGACCACAGTGCGGCCATCCTGAAGTTCAGCTGCCCCTCTTGCGACGCCTATTCCTCTTCCTAGAAGCAACTGGAGGCTCCCCTCGAGCAGAACTTCGCCGCAGAAAGCTTCGGTTATCCCGACAGGCACGAAAACACTCGACCGCGGCGGTAAGTTTACGTGATTTGCGAGGACTCGGACCGCGGATGACGTCGCTTTGGGTTCCTCCGGTGGTGAAACAGGTTTTCGCAGAGTTAGCCGGTTTGCTCTGAGGTCGATGAGGGCGCCATAGTCGCAGAGGAAGTCCATTCCGAGGATAACGTCCCTCGAACAGTCTTGCAGAACGACGAACTTCACAGGGCACGTCTCACCGTGGATCTCGACGCGAGCAGTGCATCGCCCGACTGGTGTGATGAGGTGCCCACCGGCGGTTCGTATTTGAGGGCCTTCCCACGGCGTTGTGACTTTTCGCAGGTGGCGAGAGAGCCTCCCACACAACACTGAGTAGTCTGCTCCGGTGTCCACGAGTGCCGATGCGTCGTGGCCGTCGATAATGATGTTTAGGTTGTTGGACACCGATGCAGGGACGTTGTTGTGATGCGTAGCGTCGAGAGAGTGGGAGCGCTCCGGCGTTCTTGGAGGCTCTTCGGTCGTCTTCGGCAACGCCACCTCCAGGCGTTGCCGCACTTAGTTTTCCCGGCGACGCAAGGGCGACAGGCTCTCTCGGCGGGGTCGTGGCGCTGGAGACGCTGACCGTCTGGGCGACGGCGAGCGGGACTCACGGCGGAGCAGCGTTGAAGATGGCGAACGTCGGAGGTACTCCTCGATGTCACGAGGGCGTTCGTCGTACCTTGGGCGCGGGTCGTTGGGGTCGAACCCGCGCAGCCCCAGCTGTCGGTAGGGGCATCGACGGTAAATGTGGCCGGCTTCACCGCAGTGGTAACACAACGAACGTCGATCGGCCGTCCTCCACACGTCGGTCTTTCGTGAAGCAGCTTGTTCTGGGCGGACGTACGCCCGATCTTCATGGCATCGTGAATACTGCGGCGCTAGGGGTTCGTCGAGGTGGCGCCGTATACGCGTGAGCAGGGGGCGGTGGTCGTCGGGTAGCTGCGGCGTAGCTCAGCTTCGGTGGTTTAGGAGCGGCGCTGGCGAGAACTTCTGGCTGCAGCGCCTGCTGAAGTTCTTCCCGGACAATCTCGGCGACTGAGGGCGTAGCCCGGCTTGTGGCAGCAGGTAGCAACTTCTTCAATTCCTCCTGGACGACTTCACGGATAAGGTCACGGATGCCGGGGAGGGTGGTGCCCAGGTCGGATCCAGATGTCGCCAGAGTAGTTACGCCAAGGTGTCGTTGGTAGTGTCTGGCGCGGGCTAGCAGGGCCCGTTCCATATTTGTCGCCTCCGTGACGAACGGATCGACTGTTGTCGCGGAATTCCGGATGAGACCGCCGAAAATCTCGCTTTTCACACCCCTCATCAGGTGGTGCAGCTTCTCCTCGGTAGCCTGAGGATCGGCGCGGGCGCTCAGGCGGAGAACATCCTCGACGAAGCTGGTGATGCTCTCATTTAGGCCTTGGGTTCTTGTTCGCAGGAGATCTTCGGCCCTCTCACGTCGGTGTTGGCAGGCAAAGTCTTCTTCAGTTCTTGCTTGCACAGTCCCCACGACGTCAAAGAAGCCTCGTGGTTTTCCAGCCAGTGCCTCGCAGTTCCTTCCAGCGGAAAGTAAAGGTTCTGCAAGCAGTGCTCAGCTGACCACCCGCTATGTCGGGCCACACGTTCATAATGTTGCAGCCAGTCCTCGATGTCCTCTTGGGCGTCTCCGTGGAAAGGCGTCGGAGTTTGGCGGTGGACGGGTTCTGCGACGACTGGCTGTCCATCGTTGGTCTCGTTGGCTGCTTAGTCTTGGGCGGCAGAGGTCCGAATTCCGGGTGTAGGCCTTGGGTGCGACGACTGAACCGGATCTCGGAAGTGCTTCCGTTGGTTCTTCGTGAGCTAGGCGTCGGACTTGCACTGCGGGCCCCCGGAGGGGTACGCGGTAGGGGCATGCGGTACCCAGCACCTCCACCAAAATGTCACGAATGACAAGGTGACAAAACAACGAAATAACTGAGAAAACTGAAACGTTTAATGGGGCGAACTTGTGCCCAGGAATAAAAGAGAATAACAACAGAGCATCGCGGGCGTCGAAAGTGGCGAAGCAGCAGGATCGAACGCTGAGGCGAAACTCAGTCCGGTTCGCCACGCGGCGCTCCTTTTGTACATGCGTGAGCTTCTGGAATAATCGGCGTAGAATGTTCGACGCGTGGAACATTCGGACCTCGAATACGCCAACATTATTCTTGAATCGACCAGAAAATTAAATTGCAAGAATAACGAAAGATGCGGCGCTCCCAGGAATCGAACCCTGGCTTTTCGCGTGGGAGGCAGGCGCGATAACCATTAGGCCACGCGCGCTGCCTACTTGGGCCAGCTGCGCGCACGGCAATATTAATAAGTAGCGTTCCTAGACTCCGCCCCCACAGGCACCCTGCTTCGTTGCCCGATAGTAAGTGTCTCCTGGTACCTCGTAGAATTCCAGCTCCCACTTCAAGTAAGTACCATCCTTTAGAGCTGGCAATTAATAGTTTCCAACCCAGACGCTCGCAGCTGCTCGCAGCGTGTGTGTGTTTGTGTGTGTGTGTGTGGGGGGGGGGGGGGGGGGGGGGACGCGTGCTAACATACTCGGAGCCCTCGTTTACGCCGCTTGGAGGCGGCAGACAAGGCGACACATTACAAAAGAAAGCTAATCCGAGCTGTCTATGTAACTTGTAACTAGACCCATTCGCTAGTCATTCGATAAAACGTCGCGGTCTCGTTTTCATTCGATAAAACGGCGTTCGATCAAGTAAACGCTTTCCACTTATTTCGGCTCGGCAGAGCCGCGCTGCCGCAGAAAGGCAAGCAGATCGCGATACTCGGTCTTAGACGTGCCACGAATGTAATGTCGTATACAAGAAGCCAAATGCTTTCAAATCGAGCATTTGGAAGCTACAAGAAAGCGGTAGCGAAATATTTACTACGCAATGAACCCGGACTGAAACGCGGATGTCAAGCGGCAGCAGACACCGAGAACATTTAATACAAGGAAGGTTTTCTCTTGTTTTCTTGGGCGAGATGGGTTCTCGAATGTTCACGACATCTTATCTGCTGAAGAAAGGGCCGCGGAGGCTTCTGGTGAAGACATCTTTCACGATGTGCCGGTGCATTCAGACAGCCTGCAGCATCCAGTTCCCCAAAGCAACGCCGCCAAGGCAGCCCCCCCCCCCCCCTTCCTGCCTGTCAGTTCTCTCTGCGTGGTGGCGCGAGCGTAGATAAACATGGCGGCGCCCTGGAATTGGCGCGGACACTGGTCTATAGCGTGTCGTCGCGTGTGCGTTGTGTGTGTGTCATCTGTGTTCTAATTCCTTGTCTATGCTTAAATGCGTATACCGTGCGCAAACGTGAAATAAGGGTTGTTCGTATGTGAATGTAATGAGCGTGGAAGTCCCAGCGATGCCGCATTTTTTTACCAATTTTGAATTTGACATTGACTAGCGCCACCTGGGTGTGTAAGGGAGCAATTTTGTTCTAAATAACATAAGGGCGCAACATTTAGTCCCAGTGTTCTAAATGCAAGGGTGCAAAAGTTTGTACTGGGGGTTTAACTTTGAGGGACTAACGGTAGGGGAGCAAGGGTTGCTCCCGTTACCTTTGCTCCCCTAGGGGACCAATGGTTGTGTCCGCGAATTTTCTCCCTTGAGGGAGCAAGTCACGCTCCCTTTTTTTCTTAGAAGGCAGTTTGGAAACCATGGGTATGCCTCAGCAATGCTTGGCTGTAAGACGATCTACCCACACCAGAAGCCGTGCATGCACGGCTTCTGGTGTGGGTACGTCCGCATGCAAAGGGACGTCTGCATGCACGGCGGCCAGAAGCCGTGGATGCAGACGTCCCTTTGCGAAATCGTGAAATGATTCTTAGTTTATGCACAGCAGCCGTTCGTCGGTCTCATCACTTCCGGCGTGAAGCCCCTGATTGGTTCCGAGTGCGCAGCCAGCACTGACGAACACTGAGTGCGGAACGCCTTTCGATCCGAGTACACTCCGAATGTCGACGAAGCGCTCGTGTCCAATGCGTGCTCAGAGTGCATCACCAACTAATGGTGGTCGCACATAATCGGTGCATCATTTCAAAATTTCCAAAAAAGGGTCTATTCAAAAGACCCTTTTTGAAATTTCGAAACCTTTAAAAGATGCCTGCTTTTCACGTTCCTCGATCTCTGGTTAACAAGTGACTGCCGAGAACCTGCCTCTGGCCGCGAGCATGAAGCTACTGTTTGTTGGCGCAATATGAACTCCCCCAAAATCGCTGTTGTCACCACTGAAGATTATCACTGACGACGAAAAGATACAAAGAAGCCTTCTTCCTGCTGCACTCGGCCGGCACAAAGAGCGTAAGAATTTCTTTCGAAAGTCATCGAAAGCCTCAACGAGGTAGAGGGCCTTAGAGCGATCAACTGACAGCTGAAAGGCACCCCCAGTTGGCCGCCGCCATGTTGCCAATTTTCGACCACTAGACACGTGACCTTAGAGTTTTACGCCAAGATTTTAACCAAGTACCGCGCAAAAATAATTGCTTATTGATCGTTAATAACAGTACCGACAAGATAAGTTATATTTAATTTCTTTTAAGTCCAAAATGTGCTTTTACGACGAAAACTCGTGCAGCTTCGCAATGTCTCCGCTAAATGCCCTTGGCCGCGGTGCTGTATTTTCGGGACTTTATCGGAGCTAGACACTGATCTCTGGGGCTAACAGCATTGAAAAATTACTTTATTGTGCTTTTACAGCGATGACAATACAAATCTCGGCTCAGTTTTGCGTAAAAACCTCAGGATTCGGTACGGTCACGTGTCTAGTGGTCAAAATGGTACAACATGGCGGCAGCCAAGTGGGGGTCGCTTTTGCCTGGTGAACGGGATACCAGCTTATCCCTCTAAGCCCCTCTACCTCGTTGTCTAAAACCCATTAAAAAAATCTCTTCATTTGAACACATTTCTCTTTGCACCTAAAGAATGACGGAAATCCCTAGACCTGGGGGAACATCCCTCAGGATGGCAGCACTGGTCTATCCTCGGTCTGACGCCACGAGGCAAGGAAAATGGAAATCTTCTGCGCCGGGGTAGAAAGCTCCAAAGCTCATAGCGTACAAACCCCATGAATCGAACACCCTAGAAATAAATAGCAGAAACCTGATTCGCACGCTACGGCGCTCTAATTTAGCACGTATTAGGACCTTTGGGTGGCGAATTAAATTTGTGAAAGTATTGAAGGAGAAACGTGCGTTGGTCATAAAGGGAAATCCGTGTTTTTTTTTGTTTTTTTTGTTTTTTTGTTTTTGTTATCTATCGGTCTGAACTTCGAAAAAGGGGGCTTCGAAAAGACGCTCGAGGAATAGCAAAGGTAAGTCGAAAAGTGCGTGAAGTAACTGGGTACCGCTTGTCTTAAAATAATAATAATAATAATATTCTTTATTCAGACAAGTGTCTAGGAGGATGGGGCAAAAGGCGATTTAAATCGCCTGACAGGGCTCCATCCCCCTGTACAGTCAGCAGCAGAACGTGCAGAAACATAGGAACAAAAACAATCAAACACTCATAGTGGAATTACACTGAGATACAGTGATATAACAAAAGAAATGCGGCCGGAAACTTTAATAAATCATGTTATACCTGAAAGGTACGTTTTCAGTGTTCGTTTAAATGTGTATATAGTGTTGGAATTATTTATCATGGACAGTATTTCAGGGTGGTTGTTTAATAGCTATGCAATTTGATTACGTATCCTTTGTTTACCGTAGTTTGTGCGTACTCTGGACAGAGCGTAGTGGGTATGGCGAAATGAGTATATTGATGCATTGTTGATGTAATTTTCATGTACAAACTGAGGGTGTGCTTTTATTTTGTAAAACATGTAAATTGACAGTTTTTGAATGAGTGATTGTTCTACCGTAGGAAAAGAATACTTGATAAAATATGGGCTAGAGTGCTCCTTATAAGAGATATTGGCAATTGACCGTACTGCTCTTTTCCGTAAAATGAGCAGCTTGGATATACAGGTCTGTGAGC
This sequence comes from Ixodes scapularis, assembly GCF_016920785.2. Lineage (NCBI taxonomy): Eukaryota > Metazoa > Arthropoda > Arachnida > Ixodida > Ixodidae > Ixodes > Ixodes scapularis. Next base: position 103,910,578 of record NW_024609884.1, on the reverse strand, counting down.
ACGTACCCCATACCAAACTGCAGTAATTTAAACCAGAATGAACAAGAGTAAAGTATAACTGTCGTTTTAACCAAACCGGAATGATATATTTGAGCCTATTTATAATGCCTATTGACCGGGAGACGTTGGGCCGTATCTGATCATTGTGATAAGACCAATTAAGGTTTTCTTGAAAGTATACGCCTAAAAACTTGTGAGCTTTCACATATTGAATTTCACTATTTCTAAATCGTAATTTAAGTTCTTGATTAATACTTTTATTTTTTGCTCGAAATATCATATACTTTGTTTTCTCGGTGTTAAGCTCTAATTCATTACATGTCAACCATGCACTTAACTCTAACATCCAATAATTCGTGAGTGATTCAAGTTCATCTATGTTGGCACCAGAAAAAAATAAGTTTGTATCGTCGGCGTATAGCACAATATCAGGTGTGTGGGGAATGTTCACAATATCATTAATATACGCCAAAAATAAGAGTGGTCCAAGGATGGACCCCTGGGGAACACCATATTGTATTTTCCCGATTTCTGATTTCTCCCAGCTTAAAGTCGTATATTGTACACAATCTTCGTTTAACATCCCAGTGCTGACGATGAGAAGGCTAAGTGACTGCTTTCGAAACGCAAGTTTCTTTACCTGTGAGGGGAAGCCGGCCTCGGAAATTAATACAGTTCGCGGAAAGCTCATTATAGGCTTTTAAAGCGGAGCTGTTAAGGGCTAGTTTCCCCAGGATCGTGTCCGGAACCAAACAAATGTCGACACAACACCCTGGTTGCCGCCGTTGCCCATATATTGGCGGTAGCTGTCTAGAGTGTCGCGTTTGCCGGTCGCCTGCTTGCCGCCGTCCCTCATAAATCGCGGCAACATTTCTTTGGAGGGAGAAGAGCGGGAACGGAACGAGGGGCGATGTGCGCAGTAGCGCGAATGGTTCCGCAACCGCCGCGAGGCCGCTATCGCCTAAAGTTCCACTGCGTCGAGAGCTTCAGATTCCCTTGTCGAAGAGCAGATCGCTTCCCTGGAAAGCCATCGCCGAGAACCGAAGCTACAGTTCCGCTGCTCTTCCTTCTTCACCAGAGCGGAAAGTCTGAAAGTTTTGTATGCTCCTCTCGCCCCATACAATACACGCAGCGTCCTCGTTAAGGCTTCTTGAGCTCGATCTCCTCAATTCGGGGTCGCCATGATGAGATGCAGGCGACGGAGGAACTGTGCTCCCCTGCTTTCAGCAAGAAAGTTTCTCCCTTTCGGAACGAACAGATGTGATTAAATGCAATTAAATGCAAAGGTGCAAGCGAGCTGGACAAGATTGACGAGAATAATCCCTGGAGAAGGGGAACAAGAGGGACAAAGGACAAACACAAATCTCCAAACACAGCGAGGTGACTGGTGCGCGACCGAAAAAATCCGCCTGGTCCGGGTATCGAACCCGGGACCTCTCCATTACAGGTGAAGCGCTCTACCAACTCAGCTAACCAGGGGTAAGACGTCAGCAGAGCAAACGGGTTTTATCAGCTGCCACCAGTCTAACACCAACAAGGGTGAAGCTTGCAATTGTAAGGTTATGATTATAATGCAATTAAATGAATTAAATGCAAATGTGCAAGCGAGCTGGACAAGAATGACCAGTCACCTAGCTGTGTTTGGAGATTTGTGTTTGTCCTTTGTCCCTCTTGTTCCCCTTCTCCAGGGATTATTTTCGTCAACATATGTGCCTTTACCGTGAAACGCATGCGGGCAGCGCTACGTGCTTATCGTCGTCCGCGCGCGCCTTAGAATCTATCACGTGGTTTTGACACCTGTTTGGTGTTCTTTTTTTTTTATTGAAACAAGGTTCAAAACCCCATGATAAATGATAAGGCGTGCGCGAACAGTGATAAGGCGCGCGCGTGGGTTTTCTGTCAACAGACACGAAAGAAAACCGACCTACGAGTCATACAGCGCTTCGTCCTAAAAAAACAAAAAAAAACAAAAAAACTACAAGTCGTTCTGATAGCGAGTTCGTTTCACGGCACTCGTGCCCACGCGTGCCCACTCGCAGCGTGGAACGGGCATAGAGTAATATAGTAAACGTAAAGAGAGGACACAGGAGCCGATTCGCGGCCCAGATAGTGCGTTTCATACCCTCCGCTACGTGGCGCTTTTCTGCAATTTGGTTAAAATTAATTAAAACTCTTTCTGTGAAAAGTATTTATTGTTTAAATGGAAATGCTTTAAAATTGTTTAAAGTACTTAAAACGGCTAAATAGTTTAAATCAACTACGTCACAAAAACCACGTGATGAATGGCGCCTGCCACGGCCTGCCTGCCTGCACGCCGTCGCCTCTGCATCATTCTGCATGGCCTCTGCTCGTCCCTGCGTCGTTCGTCTGTGCCGTGCGTGCCGTCCATCTGTGCTTTCTGCTGCATCATGTTCGGTCGACTTTGCATCAATCAAGGTGACGCATGACCGCCCGCGTGCTCGCATGCTCGGCGTGAATTCGTGGAGCTGATCGGTTCGAGCTTCTCGCGCTGTTGTTTCTGCCGGGCTGTCTGGCAGCACTTGAACCTGTGTGCATGTTGATTTTTGATGAGATTGTTTTAAAAAAAGAATTTAACTTACGACCCTGCACACGACATTGTCGATGGGTTTACAGATGACGGTGTTGAACGAACCTCTAACATTGCAGATAGAGCCTTGGTTGTTATGCTGTCTGAAATTCCCAGGAGGTGCGTTTAGCCCCTTGCATACACTGTTATGCACACTGCAACAACGTCTTCTGTTTAACGCAGTCTCCTCATTTCTCACATTCGGGAGCTTAAAGGGGCGGTGCAACGATATTCAATGGGAATGTTTTTCACTGTACACGAGCTTACTGGCACTAGTGGGACTCAAGGATACTCGCACGCAACGCCACTGACCAAGAAACTCCTTTGTTGCGTTGTAAGTTCGAGGACAAAACCGAGTGTTTTCATTCAATCTCCTTCGGAAACCCTGATGACGCAGCTGGACGGTAGCAGTACCACCTAGTGAGGATATTTGAATACGGCTCATAGATTGGACCCGAGCATGGCGTGGACACTCGATTTGGGCTCGTGATAATCGTTAGCTCGAGAAACATTCGGGTAGTATCCTGTGTCCAATCGCAGCAACGACGACAACAGCCGAACCATAACAATGTCTGGAACTCAGCGCTTGTCCTGTGCCTTGCCAACCCCAGCGCATGGCTATGATCAACATTGGCGGCATATAATCGGCTCCAGATCACGGGGCCGCTTGTTCTGGCTGCGAGTTGAGGGGGTGAACTCTGCTCGTTTTTCTTTATTTTTTTCTGCGACTTCGATTGCGTGTGGTGAAAACGAACGAGTATTTTACAGATCATTAACGTCAGGGATTCGTTCTAAGCGGTATTTGCGCAAAATACAAATATCAGTGCATCGCCCCTTTAAGACTGTTGGCTTTACAGTAAAGGCTGTGGTCTGTGGTTAGGGGGCTTCAAACGTAAGCTTGGTGTGTGTGGTGATAAGCCATTTCTTGAAGTTAACAAAGAACACGTTTAATGTGTCTTTGATGTTCCCAAAACAACCAAGAGCGATCTCCATGCCCACAAACTCTGCATTGGAAATGAGGTCATTGAGCGGTCTTCTATTGTTGAACTTTATTGTTCTATCCATGAGATGAGCTTGCAATTGGCTCCGAAACTTACTGACAGACACATTTTTTTAAGAACCTTTCTGTAGCATGGAAGAAAATTGTGCCCCACAGGTACTGAGTGCCTCACTCTTTCTTGCAATCATATCCCTTGTTTATGCCAAGGAACTTTCTGAGGAATCCATGGCTACAGCCTATTTCTGTGATAGGATGTGCATGCTTTTCGATTGTCTAAATAGCTCAACAATTCAAGAAGACAGGGCAGAAGTTGCGTCGTGCCATTTTGAAGGGAGAATCTGAAATACTTGATTTTGTCCACCAATAACTCGGATAAATTTCAGCATGGCAGTTCCAAAGTAGGAGGCAGACAAAAGCCATCATTGGGTGGCAAGTTACTATAAAAAGTGTCCTCATGCTCTGGGATGAGCTTTCAAGAAGCCATGACTTTAAGTTCTACTTACACGACGCCTGCAGTAAGACACACTTGAGAACGTTTCTGGAGTTATATACGACAAATGCTGGGCTGCAACACAAACCCAAATGTGGATCAGTTCACCTCAGGACTAAAACACCCCTGGATAAAGAAACTGTTCAAACTGTCGGACAATGAAAACGTAGAGAATGACAAGGTTGACCTCCAAAAGGAGTTGCAAATATCTTCGCACCATGAAAGTTTAATTTCAGACACTGTGGAATGGTCTTCCATTTGATAACTTCCCGCCCTTAGAGGATATTTCTGAGTTGGCATCAGACATCAGGTTTCACATAATTGATGACTCGTCCACTTTTTTATTACGTTTGGGGCTATTTGATCAAGCTTTTACTTGAACAGACAACTTACAGCTGTGGCTGTTCTCAGCTGCTATCGGATGAGTCTAATAACTTGACCAGGCCTCACCAGTACTGTATTGTTCCTAAAGCGCACCACGTGCCTGGAAAATTCTTCGGGAACTTAGTAGTACCATCACAGGCTGCCTTTCATTTCATTCAGCAACTAGAAAATCACTTTCTTCCCATAATAGAGAGTGTGACACATGTTCTAGGAGTCTGTGCCGCCTTGTATAGCACACTTTGAGGTCTGGGTGGTTTTAGCCTTTGCCCAGAGGAGTACCACAAAGGGTTTTTAAAATTGTTTTGCAGAATACGCTTGTGTTGACATGTTTGATTTCTTAACCGAAATTTGGACAAAGTTTGGTTGCACTTTTCAGTGGCTAGTAAGAACGAGACAGGTTTAACTGTTAATAGTGTATTAACAGAAGCGTTTGCCAAACCAAAAAAAAAAAAGTGCTTATTAAGTGGGCGGTGCAGCTTGCTCTCCAAATATTTGTTTCCCCGTTTTCCAGCGAATGTGTATCACGGCTCCCTAACAAAAATATTTGTCCACTTTCTACAAAATTTTGACAGAAAATAGTGTATAGAGGATAAAAATATTTGAAAGAAAATGTATCCACTTTAGTATCCACTGTTCATAGTTTTTTAGCCGCTTTTTTCTGAAGCCATATTTCTTTTCTGAACAATTTCGGGAATGTTTAGGGACGTTGAATCTTGTCAGATTTCGAATAGAGTTCTCATTGTTTGGTAATGGCTTGCCCGCAGTGAGTTTGAGGCTATGCAAATTGGTGTTTTTTTATATTTGCCGGAAATCGGGAATTTGTACTATCCGGCGTGTGCTTCGCACTGCTATTATACTCTTATGACTGGTAATGATAGCAATGTCTTATTTATTTTTGCACTTACTTCCTGTACCCGAGTCGGCGTGAAAGTGAATGTATCATACAGCATGTTCTCCGTGGAAAGGTTCTGTTAACTTGGTTCCGCTAAGAATCTATTACGAAGTGTACAATATGCCGAAGTCCTTCATATTCATTTATTTTTGTGAGTATCGATCTCTTTCGTATAAAACATACAGAGCTTCTGAAGTAAATCATGTATACATGAATGTGTTTCAGTAAAATGTGTTCGAATCACTTACTGTTGTAGACCCCAAAATGCTCCAACAGCCAGGAGTCAATGCGGCGATTGTATAACTTCAATGCTTTACAATAGAAAAAGAACAAGAAATATATATATACTTACGCTTTGTGAAGTAAGTTGAAATATTGTTTGACACATTTTGCACGAACTCTATCGTAAAAAATAAAGCAAAAATGCGTCAATATTAAAAAAAAAACAAAAAAAACAGCGGCTTCGGGAGTTAAGGAGCTCCCGAGAGCCGAGCGAGGCGGGGAGGAAAGAAAAAGAGAAGGGTACAGGAGAAGCGAAGCAGAAACGCCTAAACCGAAACCGAAACTAACTTGACCGGAAACGGAATCAGTTTATACTTAATACCGCCCGCTAGGAGCGCTATCTGTCACTGGTCTATCTGGGCCGCTGGGGCCTATGGCAGTGTCCGCTCTTTACCTTGTGTATATTACTCTATGGAACGGGTTCGTTTCGGCCGGCACTCCACGAGTGGTTGCACTCTCCGAGTTCGTTTCAGCGCTGACACCCCACGCGTGCGTGCACTCGCTGCACCGAGAAAATCGGGAGTGCGCCAAAATGCAATCCCATCATGCCTCGCTCCAGCGGGGCCGGCGAGGAGCGGGAGCAGACGACGATGGTTCGTCTGCTACGATGTGTCGCGGAACCGAACGGAAAAAAAGTAGATTTTCTGATAGAAATCGCGTCCCGCGGGCCACGAAATCAAGCGCGAGCTTGAATTGTTAGCGTCTGCTATTTCCCGAAGAAAGCAATTGACAACCCGTGATTTATTTGCAGGTTTTAAATCGCTCTGTTGCCGTACAAACGCTGAAATATACCAGTGTGTAAAGGAATGCTCAGAACAAACGTAACAGCGGCCCCCGAGATATATATCACCATCCGTGTGCGGGGGAAAAATTTAACATTTGTCGACAAAGCTCCCCCAGCAGAAACCTCCGACTGCTCAATAAGCATCAGAGAAAGCTAAAGATGGTAACTTTACCCGAGGATTGGGCAACATCATCATGTTTAACATTTACCTACGTCAGCTAACTTGCCCCGTCGTATTTTGTTCGAGAATGTTCTCGTTCTCGACGCCCTCACCAAGGCTAATATCTGATCCACCTATAGAACATAGTTTTTCAAATAAAACTATGTTCTATGTTCTATGTTCTATGTTCTATCCAAATAGAAAGTCCCAGTTTTGCTGGATATTCCAACAGGCTAGTTTTAAGCCGCACCCTTTCAGCGGTTCACGCATAATACCATGTTCAAACGGATCATGCTTGTGCTCGGACAGCATCATCAGTTTTCTTCAGTGTAAACGGTTATAAGAATTGAAAGATCGCAGCTGGTTGCGGAAATTTACGCCGTCTGTAACTATCTCTACGGCAGCCGAGCTGCTTGAAGTCATCGCGCAACTATAAACTACAGGTTGCAGCGACCAACGTTTCTAGATAAACGTTGGTAGCGACTGCATTCTCGCATTCCCACGCATCACTTCGATCAGAAAGGCGCTAGTTTCGGTTTGAAGTCGGTACCTTTTCTACAACATAGATGGCGGCAGAATCAGTTTCTGCACTCGGTGCATTTGGCGAGTTCGTTTGAGTCCAGTTTTCCGTGCAACACTCTGAGAGTGCGATGCATTCTGGGAGAGAACTCGAACGGTGCCAGTGCGTGTGAAACGAACTCGCTATGAGTGAAAGCCATGCATCACACACATTTTCCCTCATTTTTTATGTAGTTCAATGAAAGGAAACTATTCCACTGGTCGGTTCTAATTGCCAGCGTGAACTGCCAATTACACTTTACTTGAATTGCTTATTTTCTAAAGAGGATTTTGTATTGGTACTTTGCGCATAGTTATATTTTGTATGGAAGGATTGTACCAAGTAAAGCTAATAAAAAAAAACAAGGAGCGAGAACAAAGCCCAGAACATTTCTTTACGATCATTTTGTCTGGATTTACAATTGGGATCATTTTGTCCGCGACTATTTTGTCCGGGGCAATTCGGTCAGCGGACATTCTGCCCGGGACCATTTTGTCCGGGGCCATTTTGTCCGGGGAAATTTTGTCCAGGGCCATTTTATCCGGTTCTCACTGGGAGTAAACCAAAGCACATTAGAGAAAGGTGCTGTGAAAAATGAGTGGGCATTCAAAAACCGTGAAAGCGGGCGTTGCTAAGTCATTGATCAGGAATGCACCAGAGAGGTCTTCTATCATGAAAAGGGAACACGCGAAAATAAACGAGGGCCGAAAAGAAGAGGTAACGACAGACACGGCGCTCACTAGCAACTGAATGTTCATTTGTGCCCAAAACACAACCTGTTGATTACGTGTTTCTGCCCAAAGAAACTGCCAGTTGCCTCGTCCCTCGTTTACTTTCGCGCTGTTCCCCTTTCATGATATCAAACCAACTCGCCCAACTTTATGCGTTGTTGGTCTTGGCGTTTCGGGGAGCTACGAACAAGCTTTTACAGGGTCTCGTCCCCCGGCGACGTTGAGGAGCAGCGCGTCAAGCGGTGTCCTCTAAGTTTCACCTCTGATGTTCAGAAGACTATGCCTGAGAGTGGCAGCCGTCTACCAAGACTGGGCCACATCCTGGAGCATGGTAACACCACCAATCTGCTGGGGCTTCCCAGCCCCTACGCACGGAGAAGCCACCGAACACCACCCTGGAGGGCTTGCCCGGACACTTCCCCGGGTTCAGCCAGACTTGAGACCAGTTGAAAGAGAAACGTCCCAGCGAGCAACTCACTAAACAACATTGGACCCACATCACCCGTAACATCATCCCGCCACCCTCGCCGACAAGCTCCATTTCAACATCGTCAGCACCTCTCTGTCATCTGTACACAATCTCATCCCATCGTCCTTAGATGCGGCGCCGCAGGCCTTCCTGGTATGGGCTACTTGCCTTTCTGCGGCACCGCGGTTCTCCTGAACCAAAATAAATATTATTATTATTATTCTATCCATTTTATTACTCAATTCTTGGGAAGGCAGTAGAAAAAACTGAGCAGTGCCGATTATGAAGCAGGTGTTATTAAAAGGCAATTATCTCTACAAGTTGCAGACAAAAGTGAACGAAAAAAAAATCAAAGGACACGTTTGCTGCGATTCCGTATTATCAGAATATCGCATAACCTGAAAACATGTGCCAAAAGGTTTAGCGTAGATAGTGTTCAGTGCAAATTTTAGGATAAGTATACTCACGCCTTTTCAGACAGGTTCAAGTGATTGCGATATAAAGCCCATCGTGAAAAGTCGGTCCCTTGAGAAATTGCGCAGTTTTTGCAATACTGGCTTGTTTCTTTAAGCACGCAGTGCAAACTTCAAGCGGTAACATATTAACCGAGGACAAAAGAAACGTAAGGAATAACGCGGCTAATTCGGAAATAGCTACATATATTTGTCAACGGTATAACTGCAATGCACACTGGTCTGGAACAGAAAAACTAGAAAACGAGGTAAATGAAATCAGGATGATGAGAGAAAACCTGGATAAAATGAATAAAAAACTGAATTTTTGTAGGTATATTTGCAACATGGCAGTAGTTCTAAGAAATTGTTCTGATTTTTTATATTTTTTCTACTTTTTATTTGTTTTTCTTTTTTTGCAAGTGAGTGGTTTTGGTTATTTCCTTCTTAGTAACAACTGTATAGTGGCGGCCACATTGCGAAACGTATGGTCGACTTTGCGCTTTGTTTGAATGTCACATTTAGAAGCGCAGGGATTTTTGTTATTTTTCTTCTTTTTTTTTTTACTTTTTAGATAAAACCGAAGCAGTCCAAAAGTCTTTTTACAGTCTAAAGTTGGTTGTGCCTTGTAGTTTTTTTTTTTTTATGTGGGTGTGGGTTCTGTGCGTGTCCTTCAAAAACAGAAGGTTCCGCCGTGTGGATGTGTGTATATAAGAAGGGCGATTAAAGGGGCAGTGCAACGTTTTTAGTGTTGAAAGAATTGGCAGTTTGTATTTTTTTATATTGTTTATCCAAGCACAAGTGACCAAATACGCGTCACCTTGCCCCGAAAAACTGCTATTCCGGTGCGTAATAGCAAGGAAGAAAAGGAAATGTTTACCGATCTGCAGCCGCATATGGTGGTGAACCGAACTGATGTGTGACGTACTCTGGGGGATACGCGGAAGTGCACAAAACCTGTCCCCCTCCGCTGCTACACTCGCCGTCACCCCCGTGGCGAACCGTCTTTTGTGCCGATCGCTCGCCACGACCTTCGACGATTCCTTCAAAAGTCGATAATCGCGGAGGAAGCGGCTGGGGTCTCTGAAGAGAGAACTCAATTAGGAAACCACGTGATCCCCCAGAGTACGTCACTCGAAAGGCGACGTGGAGAGTTGAGAGGCACTTTGACCTTCGATTTATTTCATTTTCTTTACATAAAAACTAGCGCTCGCAGGAAAATACGGTTCTCTGTTTTTCGTTGCATAGGTGACACAGATTAATTTCTAAAGTTAATTGGTCAAAATCGGAAAATCGTTGCACCGCCCCTTTAAATAAAATCATCATCTGAGTTGGAAACGCCTTCTCTGCCCGTTTTTTTTTTGTTGTTTTTTTTTTGGTGCCATTATTTTTTTTTTTTTTTTTGCGTGCCCCAGTTTTGGGTTAAATTAATCATGGCAAACATCCACCAGCTCGCCAGGGCACTGACCCAATTTCAGGAACCCGGTTATAACCAGTTCTTGAATAATAATAATATTAAAAAATCTTCACAGAAAGGAAAGCAAAAAAAAAACTTTCTCTTGAGTTGCATTTTTGTTCAGCCGCAACATAGGCCGCACTAAACTGGCCGCGAGTCTGCATATATATTTGGGGACCACTTGTCTTGATTTCTTCTCTTTACGGTATCGGGATGTTTTCCGAGTATTTAGGACACACGTATACGCCCTGGAGGTTGGGAGATACCATCGCGACGTCCTGCTTTCTTCTACGTTAGCGCCGATACACGCCGGTTCCTTGCCGATACAGAACGTAGGATCTGAAAGACAGACTCTGTGAATAAAAAATAAAAAATAAAAACTCCCAGAACGACCCCCGAGTTCTGAGATAAGTAAACCCCGAAAAAAACGGAACGTAAATCAGACGCTATGCGGAGCCCCAGTTCGTCTGCCTCTTGCACGCGGGTCGCGATGATGTCAGAACGCGAAACTTTTCGTGGCTCATTGAAAAAAGAAAAGTGGGTAGACCTCAAGGCACCTATCATTGAAGTCTACCCACCATTTTGTTTCTTTTCAATCAGCGAATAAGAGCTCAGCGTCGTTCTCACGTCATCACACCTCCTGCGCAAAAAGCAGACGACTTGCTTTCCGAACAGAGTTAAGCCTTTGCCGTGTAAGTGACAAAATAGTTGCTGTGCACAAGGAGGAAAGTTAGAAGACAAACTGAAAATGGAGGCTTTCCTCTCTCTCTCTTTTTTTTTTTTTTTGCTGAATCAACCGTCATAATGACGCACGACTTTTCATTTTTAACGTTTACAGGAACAAGGCTTCAAAGTTCACACCAGTCGATCAGCATTAAAAAGTTTCATTTTCATCTCCAGCGTTTGACGGTGACCAGGTTCGTATTTTTTTTTTCTCGATATTCTGACAGATAAAGTGCACCTCACAGCAGCGCCTGCTGCTTGATGCACTTCATCTGTGAGAATATTCGGGCGTCGCAGGGCGCAATGCAAATTTGTCTAATTTCCAAAGTGAGAACGTTCCGTTTGTCTCAGAAGGTAGATGCGGGGCTCGATTCTCTCAAGAAATGGGCACAGTTTCCCCGAGCGCCCAGAGCCGTTTCCACTCATCCTAAGGTTGTTTTGACAGTCTGGCAAAAACAGCGTCGTCTGACAGCCGCGCATGACTACTTCCGTCCGACATTGCATGGTTTTGACTCAGAGGAAGTCTATGCCATTTCTCGGGAATAAAAAAAAAAGAGAAACAAGTAACGCCATATTGCGTTATCGCGAAATCCGCTACTTCTAGTGGGCAGCAAGCTCCGCCCGTCGGCCAAACAATCTCAGTATAAACGGCTGAGCGTGCGCCTTGCTTCACAGCGTCGGGAGAAGAGCAGCCGCAGCCTTCCCAAGCGAAGCGTACCACGCACGTGACATTAGCGCTTGACGTCACCTTCGTGACGTATCTCCCGTAAAGATCATTTTCCACTCGGAATGCTTGATAAAGGGCGTGGGCAGTTCCCCGGACGCACGCTCGCCCGGATGCGCCCTGCTATTTTTTTTTTTTTTTCTTTCCGCCTTGTTTAACGAGTTTGAGTAATGACCGTAAACACGTCAAACATCTTTTGAGAAAGCACTCTGTTGTCTTGATAGATACTTAAGGCGCAATAAAAAAATATGACTCACAAGTCGGATTTCTGGATTTTTTTTTTCTCGTGTCGTTAACCTCACGGTGAAAAAAAAAAACCTTCAGCGATTGAAGCGAAAACTGGATATCAGGCATACAACAGCACAGCATTTGTTTCAATAAAGAACAGGCACAAAACAAGCATCCGGACCACATACTTGATGATAAGGCGCTCCTGATAACAATGCGAAGCACGTAGCGCTCACCGCATACGTTTCACGGTAAAGATTACTCTGGCGCTAGCTGCCGCGGCGACGGCAGCTTTAGACATGGGGAGCGACGTCACTAGCCTTTAATATTATAAGACCCTTTTGCCGTTTACAAAACATAAATTACCGCGTGCGTCCCAAGCGAATTCCGGTCGCTCGGTCTTTGCACGCCTGCTGAGCTTGCTTATGTCACCAGTGCTAGAAATCATCAGTGCTACACGGACAACAACGTTGGAGATTTAACAAGGGCCTACGGGAGTAGAGTTTGATGTCCTGGAGGATTCAAGTTGGTTTACAAGAATATTCCAAAATGTTTAATAGATCTCGCGCTTCTTCGCACTCTTGGCGCCGATCTGGGGAATTGGTAACGTTTCATCGACATTTCCAGCAGCAGTGTTGAGGTGGGCTTTGTTCATTATTTTTATGAACCGGAAGTTGTCTGGGACGTCGAAGAGTGGATAGCCGGCTGGTGGCGTTTGCTATGAAAAGGGTCGATATAAAACGTTTGGGTACAGTGCATTTCCTTTTCTTCCGTCAATCCTTTAATATAATGCAGTGGGCAATCGTTGCAGGTGAGAGCAGAGCTTCGATGGCCAACCGCCTTCACAGCGTGCATTGGCGCCCCGACGTTTTTGTTTTTGCCTCCGTCTTGAGTTTTTAGTATGTTGACACTAATACGCCGTTTTAGGGCACGTTAAAGTCCTTCACGACGAACTCTATTCTCTAAAGAAGCGACGAATGAGAACCGAGGTCGCTTCCCTTTTCGCCGTTTCTACAAATGAGTGCGTTCTAAAATCCGTTCTTACGTGCCTCAGTGTTGTGATTGGCCTAAGCCGTTTTGGAGCACTTTTCGGAGCAGCCAAAACAGTGTTTTGCAGCAGCAAAAGTGGCTTTTGAAGCAGATATTCTTATAAAGAGAGAGAGAAGACTTGAGAAAGAGGAAATGGGAGTTACAGCCAAGAACCGAACGGTCATTGTAAGTTAGGGCAGCGGATCACAGCTCATAGAAGAGAAAATTGTGAAAGCAAGGAGGGTTATGTTTCGCCAAAACCGACAAGTGGGGCGCGAGGAGCCACAAAAACAAAAATATTTGTTTGAAGTGCTGGACAAACGGAGGACACTTTTCTCGCTGCAATAAACGAATTATGGTCAAGCTCGACCACCTGGGAGTCTTTCAACATGTAAATGAAATGTTAATGACATGACACATTTTGCAACTGTACCCGCTATAGATAAATAAGAACCAAACAGCACATCTTAAAATTTATCTGAAAATGAATTGCTTAGTAGTAAATATCACAGCATTAGGTTAACTAGTTATATAATATAATAAACAAAAGCGGTCTCCAAATGATGAAACACGTAACTACTGCAGTGCACTGCTAAATTGTACACAAGACAACGGTGCATTACGACTAGCTGGTGCTTTTCTTTTTGCTTTTCAAAACTTCCTGCAAGGCAAGGCTGCGGCAAGACTCGCTTTGCCTTCGGCAAGTAATGAATGTCCACTTTCAATGTCTCCAGAGACATTCAGACATTCCACAAGTGTACAGTGCCCCATGAATTGCGGAGAAATTCCGAAGAACCGCTTGCCACTGTTTTACTGGTTCCCGACGTGCCAGATTTTCGTCGGTCATGTTCGCATGCACGTGAGGGCAGGTAGCTTGCAGTTGCACGGGCTTCGTCGAGCGGGCGGAGACGGCTGTTCCATCCAAACCGAAACCATGCCTCTGCGCTCCGTCGCTAAATGGGTCCCAAAATTGTATGCAAAATGTAACTGTCGAGCATACAAAAAAAAAAAAAAGAAAAAAAAGAAAACAACAACAGCAGCGGGTGTTTGCCAGGCCCGCAAACAAGCTAGAAGCTAAATACCCGCACAAAAAACAGAACCTGAGCACATCGATGCAAGACATTTCGATCCAGGGTCAAAAAGGTCTTGGAGCGCTTTGTGCAACGTCTCAACTCGAGACAAACAAGCGCGCTGTGCGGGTTCAGCGTGCATACATTGCCCTCTTTGCTTTAACTCACTTCTCTTCACCAACTTTCTTTCGCAGAAGATTTTTCACGAACCGGGGTCGCTCTCGAAAGAACGCCCACCGATAGAAGCCTAGGAAATAATTACTTCGACACAGCAAACTGAGTTAAAGAGGGGTTTTTGTAGTAGCGTATGCTTTAAACAAGAACAATGATGTTGATGAAAATGCGGCACTTAGATTTCAGTTTAGAAAGCACCATATCTGCAGCGACGTGGGGACGGCAGCACGCGACGTTGCGCGACCACGGCGACTGGCAGGCAGAGACCAAATATAGTTTTCCCAAGGCGGTGGGAGTAGCCAAAGTTACTCCCACCGCTCAAAAACGTGGTTTCGTCTCGTAACACGACGGCATGGCTGGGCTGGTACACAGCACGCTACCGTCGGAGCGTCCACACACGCCCGCGTTTATCGTCAAAATTTTTTAAAAAGACGCGAGTCGAGCTCTACCAGACGACGAGAGCGCGAAACGAGAGACACCCGGAAAAACCATGCAAGACCGGATGGACCATTGATGCAAGGTACCTTGTGTCGGGCGGCCGCTTGCGCCACCTAGCTCACGCATGCTAAATTACGGTACTCAGTTTAGTTTCGGTTTCGAAAGGAAACCAAAATTGGTCCATTGGCGCAAGCTTGGCGCAAATTACTCATATTTTGTCAAAATGTAGCAGGATGTAGCAGGGTTAGCTCTTCGCGCAGTTTGGCGCAATTGGCGCAGCCATCACATCACTGCGTGCCTGCAAAAAAAAAAAAAAAGGAAGGGAGAATTTCACGACCATGCATCAACGAACAAGTTTCAAACGAAAAGAGGTGAAAAACGAACGGACAAACTGTACACGTTTACGAATACAAATTTCCGAAGATCAATTTCGCAGTTACAAAAAGATGTCACAGCAAGTGCACAACCAAAGATTTAAAAAAAAAAATGCTGTGCATTTTTAGCATATACGATGGTTCAAGAATCAGGTGCCGAGTTTACAATTATTCGAGTAAAACATATAAAATAGCGAAAACAAAGACAAGGACAAGAAGTATAAGGACAGGCGCTAACTTTCAGCTAGTTTTAGTCCCAGGGAAAGCAAACATATATATACAAATGACAGTCAAAGCAGCACCACGTAAAAGTTGAATAATATTTTACACGATCATTCAAAAACCGAAATTCATTACAATGCAGTACAATAGTACAAGAGTGCATCAATGACCGAGCACGGGAGCACGCATTATCAGTAAAAAATAAATATGGCTCGCATTTGCCAGTACATCGCAACGCGTGTGGCTGTGTTCCGCGACTTCAGCAGATAAGGATACTAGGAAGAAGCCGAGGGAAGGTCGTTCAAAAGCTATTGGAAGCTTTCTTTATCAAAAAAATGGGACGGCATGAGACAGTCACACTTCTATTGTACTTTATTGTAATGAATTTCAGTTTCTGAATGATAGGGTAAAAAAATTAATCAACTTTTACGTGGTGCTCCTTTTCCCTGTCGTGTGTGTATGTATATATATATATATATATAGCTCTTCCTGAATAAAACTAGTTGAAAGTTAGCGCCTGTCCTGTGTACTTCTTGTCCTTGTCTTTTTTGCGCTATTTTAAATGTTTTGCTAAGATGAACCAATTAGCCCAACAACGAACCCCACAATAATTCGATTTAGCGGGAGATGTATATAAACAGAGGTGAAAGAACCATGACAAGAGACGTGCGTTCTTCCTGAGACGGTTTCGCAGTTTCTCTTCGGGCTGGTGAAGACGGCTGGCTTGAAATGAGCCGCACAAAACCCCTTTCCGCGAATTGTTTTATATGAGTCCTGGTGTTCCTCGAGGTCCCCTGATCACTCCCAGGAATTTAAACATGCATATCAACACGATAAATCCTTCTTCGCTAAAATTCGCCGACAAAGAAACATAACTTACCGATCGGCCGTTGGAAAACAAAAGCACCAAAACTTTCGAGTATAAACCGAAACTTGCCACTCTACTTTACACCACGGTATATACAGAAACCTTTACAAAGCTCACTTACATTTCACTACATATTATTCGAGCCTACATTTAATTGGCAACCGTTAGAAGAGCACGAACAGGAGCAGACGCCACAGACACCTCGGCGACGCCGGAAACTTGGGCGCGCCGGCAGTCCCAGAGTCCTTTGCGCGGCCGCCGCCGCAGCCGCGACTAGAGCGCCACACGCAGCCTTTTAGTGCGTTGCGGTGGATGCGTGCACTCGTTCCTGTAAAGGGCCAGGCTGAATTGCCCGACAGGGGATAAATTCGGTGCTGTCGGCCTCTGCGGCATTTGTTTGAACTGCTCCATACTCTTGACGGCGTGCCACCAGACGGCTCTTCTCGCCTCCGAGTGGTTAACCGAGAAGGCAGCGCCCATAGCAGTGCCACCGCGCTCTGATAGGCGGCGTCCTGCCTGGTTTCATGGGGCAGCCTTGGAGCAGATACGAGAGTCAATATAGAAACTACCTTCCACAAAACTCTCCAACGGACGCGCGCATCCCAAAATGATCGGCCACCCCAATATTTGTTCCGTTTATCTATCGACCATCGGTGCAGGGCAGGATTTTAAGGGATACTGAACCAAAGAATTTAGTGCCCATAATAAGTGGCGCACGTTCTTTCCGCGAGCCAGCAGCCGCCGGTGTGCGCGAGCACACGCAACGAAAATGACGTCAAAGACCTACATTCGCGCTTAAGAGGACAGTGAAATGCACGGGCTTCGGGCCAAGGGAAAATAAAGAGAGGCTTTTCATCTCTATACAAATGAGAGCTACGTGCTTGTTAGACCAATTAATCGCTTACCTTTTACACCAGACACCACTGTGGAGAACAAAAACTTGTCTTTCTTCACTTTTGGCCCGAGGCCCATACATTTCAGTGTCATCTTAACCGCGAATGGAGGTCTTTGACGTCATTTTTGTTGCCTGTGCTCGCGCACACCGGCGGCTGCTGGCTCGTGGAAAGAACGTGCGCCACTTATTATGGACACTAAATTCCTGGGTTCAGTATCCCTTTAAAGGGGACCCCAAGGGCGACTTTTTTATATGAAAAAAAAAAAAAAAAAAAAAACGTACAAAAGTTGTTTTTTTTTGTGTTTGCCGAAATAGCAGTTACCTTAGTCTGCGACCTCTGATCCGTCTGCGATGTAAAATGCGTCATTGTGGTTCCATCTAGCTAGACTTTTTTAGAGCCGCCACACGCGTGACTTATAAATTCGCCCCCGCGTGGGTGGGCCTTTATTCGGGATCTAAGTGCACGTGACTCACTAGGCGGTCAAAAAGTAACCATGTATACGTGTCTCGTTCTCCCGCCTAAAAAAAGTTTGCCATATTAAGTTGAAAGATATGGCGGCCTCTTATCTCGATTGTACACAAGTTCGTGATGAACTGGCAAATATTCTCAAATAAAGAACAAACCGGAAACATTTTCTTGCTGAGATGGTTTCCTTCTGCATTGCAAGGCGCTGCTCGCAACTCGCTTTGCGAGACGTGCCCGCCAATAGGCGCGACGCGATGCAATTCCGTGAATTCCTTTCGTTGTGTTAGCGCTCGCATGGCAACGATACAAATACGACAAGAATCAGGATGGAGATGTTCGCGTTCCAGAAAAATAAAAGTAACAAAATATCCTTATCATAGCTATGCCAGAAAAGTAGATGCATTATATATAATCATTCCCACTTTCTGAAAGAAACCGAGTCGTGCCTTCGTTGCCGGCAAATATAATTAAGAAATTACCAGTCAGACAATTAATTCCATCTCGTTAAATACAAGCTTTCATTTGACGCACTTCATAGTCGCTTCAAAGCGCGCGGCTTTTCTTACGCACATAAGGAACTCTCAATCACATCTGCGATGACTGAGAACGGTTCAGCAAACCTGTTTCTTGGCGCAGCTGAAAAAGCCAAAGACCATTTGAGTGTTATTATTAATATTATTAACTTGCGAAAAAAATAGCAAGAGGAAAAGGCCTTAAGTGGACGTTTCACAAACCTACAATATATTTAGCAAAATCCTTAGCCGCAGCATCAAAGCCAATCAAAAGCACAACGTGCAAAAAAAAAAAAAAAATAGCAACGAAACTGAGCAAATTAGTTTGCATACTGCCTTCATCGATTCATCGAAGGCAGTGTGCGGTAACCATATGACTATCAAACCGTCGAACAGATGGAACAAAATAGGGCTATTAAATTGCGGCGTAAAATAATGAAGAGCGGTCACAAAACAAACTAAACCGCTGTGTACGCATTTCTAGACACGCGAACAAGTCAACGCAGAAACACAAACCTTGGTAGTTCTATGAAGTCATCCCGCTACGTATTACTTGAATTAAATCGCAGCGGTTCTCAAACGTCTTTGTTCTGAACATTGTCAAGTAGGGTTTCGCCGCTCGTTAACACTGCACTTTTCGTCGACTTACGGAACACCCGCAGGCTTGATCTCATCACGGGCCTCTAAGAAACTCCGTCCGGTATTTGTGAAGAAAAAGACGGACATATGTTGTCGCTCGTTGTATAAACAAACGTCAACACTGCCTCGAAGGATCCCCGCGCGCCCTTAATTCGAATTCCTAAATCGACACCGCGCGCCGCCAATTTCTTTGTTTTCTTTGCCCCCCCCCCCCGGGTAACAGGCGGCCGTACACTTGCGGAATCTAGAGGAAGTCTGAAACGACTCGGCGCAGCTTGGAAGAAAACCGAGCTGTTACCACCGCTTCCAAGCACCGAGTCCTGCGGCTTTCACTAGGCGCGATTGGAAACAGAGGCTCTCCTAAGGCGAGCGGTATCGATCCTTGGATGGGAAGACGCTCTCTTTCATCCTCCCCCGTCTTGTTTCCACTTCTGGAACACCGTCCGACCGATGTGCGCCGTTTCGACAGGATCGTCTCCCAAGGACGGCACAAAGGTTTCATCTCTTTCAAAACCGGAGGGCTCTTGAGCTTCGCCTTGAACAGTGGAACGCAAGACACCTCGAAACTCCGTTCCCAAGTACTGATGGCGTTTCGCCTTGTCGGTAGCGTGTCTGGCCCGCAGCCCAAAGGCTGGAAATTCTGCCTCCGCCTGAAATCCTTCAAAATATTTCCTTTAAGGCAAATGAATTACTCTATAATGTGAAATCATTTGAGACATGCATCGACCTTTAATTCCAATTGCCATGTCACGTTATAATCACTTTAATTCCACGCGTGACGTCACGTTTTACGTGAACGTTGTATGTAGTTTGAAATTCTCCAAATTCATATGGCTGTGACGTCACGACCCTATCAACCAAGATAGGATTTTCGCGGCTTTTCTGGCACGTCACCGAGGCCGGCGCGACATGAGCTCCTTAATGCTATAGCTTGAAGAAATGTGTATGTGCGTATACTTGCGGATACCTCCCGCACCGTAAAAAAAATGCCGGATTGCAAAAAAAAAAAAAAAAAAATAGAAGAAACGTGCAGCCCGAAGAGCAATCGTGGTCGCCCTCGTTTTTCCATCGATAGATATTGTACTATTCGACAACTTTGATTGGCTGCAGGGTTAGCCAGGCTGACCCGGCCTAAGAGCCGCAAACAAAACCACGAAACTTCCAAAAGTCGAGCCCGGGGGGGGGGGGGGGGGGGGGGTGCATACTTTTGTCCAAAACAATAATCGAAACTCAAACTACATTCAATATATCCCAGTCAAAAGCTGTCCAACTGTACGTAAGGGAGCAGTAGCACAACACTACCAAACCGCAACTTCTCTTTCGATTTAAAGCGCATTCTATTTCTCGTTTTGGGGAAGTGCGGAGGGGGGAGGGGGGGGGGGTGCATACTTTTGTCCAAAACAATAATCGAAACTCAAACTACATTCAATATATCCCAGTCAAAAGCTGTCCAACTGTACGTAAGGGAGCAGTAGCACAACACTACCAAACCGCAACCTCTCTTTCGATTTAAAGCGCATTCCATTTCTCGTTTTGGGGAAGTGCGGAGGGGGGAGGGGGGGGGGGGGGGGGATGGAACCGCAAACCGCACTTTAAGACGCGAAGAGCCGCATGCGGCTCGCGAGCCACAGCTTGACCACCCCTGAGCTGTAACAGAGAGATGAAGAGGAAAAGTGATTTCTAGGTACTCAATCCAACCGTGCCGCGTTCGCGAGACCGCAGTTTCATA
This sequence comes from Ixodes scapularis, assembly GCF_016920785.2. Taxonomy (NCBI): domain Eukaryota; kingdom Metazoa; phylum Arthropoda; class Arachnida; order Ixodida; family Ixodidae; genus Ixodes; species Ixodes scapularis. The sequence goes on along the minus strand of NW_024609884.1, from coordinate 103,890,241 downwards.
GAGAGAGATAATAGGGAATTGTAGTAGACAGTTTTTCTCCTCCGCGTCGGTATCCGTGAAGAAAACGCCACAGTTGCGCACGCAACTGTGGCGTTTTCTTCACAAGCCTTGTCTGCATAGTTCCAGGTCTTGTGGCGGACAACGGAGCGCTATCCGGATGCTTAGCGGGCTGTGGAAACGGTCTACTACGATTCCCCAATTACTTACTCAACGTGGTAAAGACGTGGAGATGCGAGGTCGTCTACTCTCATCATGTTTCCGTGGTTCGAGTTTCGTCTCGTAACAAGCTGCTCAGGCGAAAAGCGCAGTTTCGGCTGGGGCTCGAGAGGAGAAACCGGTCGGAGAATATTTACAGGCCCTTTAAAACTGCCAACAAACTGAGGTTACACTGCAACACTGTGGAGTCTTTGAGGGCTAAAGACACGCTTACATGTCAAACCCATGTGATTTTCTTTCTTTTTTTTTTTTTTTTTTGCTTCTTGAAAAATGGAAAGTAGCACGGTAAAAGCCCGCCGGAATGCCAAGTGCACGTGGTGGACGAGCTTAGCGTGCTTATTCAGTAAAGAGTGCAAAACTTTTTTTCCAAAAGCGGGGGAATTCACGGTTAAAGAGCTTAGACCAACTTAGCGCAAGAAATATGTAACAGAAAGGTAGACATCGTTTGGCCAGCGATGCAGGTCGGCATCTTCAGAACACGAATGAGGCGAGCGTCCGCCAGCCCCCACTTCTGGTCAGTAAGGAGTTTTCGTTCTTCTCAAACCGCTACGATATGCGGAAGGAACTCAGCAGTCAATGCCAGTGGCACGCATGCGCGCTAGAGGCGTCTTCGTTGAACAGAGAGCGTAGTGGAGTAGAGAAAACGATCTACGAAAATACCCTTAATGTCCTTGTAAACGTCCGGGGCCGCGGTACGGTGTAGCACACGGAAGATTAACGCCGGACTAGGGAGCCTTCATGTGCGCTTCACACATGAAGGCACCCTACGCCGGACGAACCACGAAACTAGCAGCTTCCTCAGGCCCCAGCGCTGAACTCCTGCCAAGGAGTCGGCGCATTGTCCAGATCCAAGGTGTGTCCGGTTATCCAGCAGTGCTCAACGAACTATCTTCGTGCGCGTGGCGTGGGCGGCTTTCGCCAGCGTCTCTTCTGTATTCCTCAAGTCTGGGGACGCTCCTTCTGGCGGTTCTACCATTGTACGTCGCTTCGAAATCTAAGCACTCCACTTTATACACACCCCGCGTTGGACATCCGCAGGGGTGTGGTCTAATTGGGCTTTGCGAAGGCCCTCCACAAACTGTAATGCGGTTTCAAAACAGCCTGCACATCCAACGGACGTAGGGTTCTTCGCATAGCGTCCGACACAACCTGCACATACAGATTTGGCACAATAAATATCCCTCTTCCCGCTGGCTCACTTCCCTTCATCCTACATGCGTTTCCGAGTATCGTCAATAAAATACCTGGGTGACGCTTCTCGAGACCCCTAAACCGAAATTTGTGACCTCCTACAGTTGCAAGTGTTCGTTCGATGCCACTGAATCGCAAATTAATATATATATATATATATATATATATAAAAAGTTTGTATACGGTCCGTTTGTGCTTGATCGGGTGATGTCAGTTAAAGGACAAAGATATTGCCTGTGTAACCCGGCTTGCGATACATTGCTATTTCTACGCTGCCATAATTACCCCGGCAAACAAGTGCATCCAAATGTAGGGGAAACACCACCATTCTCGGTTTTGTAAGTGAATGGTATGGAGGAGCGACAGCCGTTCACTGCCACGTGAAAGGCGTGCAAGTTCCCTCTTATTAAAATATTAAACTTATCATCTACATATCGAGACTACATTTTTCCATGGAAGGACAATGAGCTTATTACCGCCGTCTCCAAGTGCCTCCATCGAAGCCACAGTAGCGAAAACTGGCTTTTCCCATGGGGTATCCATGGCCAACTTTCTGGGACATGCCGTAGAATAAGAAGATTGCAAGAAAATATCAAAATTCCAATTGATTTGCGTTCTGTGATTCCCGGGCAATTACAGTCCTCAGAAAATTGCAATTTTTTATCAAGAAAAGCAGAAATTTATAATTTAGTTAATGTGCCCAAAGGACTCAACGCGAAACGTTTGTAGAGCCATAGAAGAAAAACTGCACGCACCAAAAAGTTAAATCACTGTCTATTGATATTATATCACTATTATCTAAAATATTTCCCGGAGAACATTACGATGTTTGCTGTACATAAAGTTGATATTTCATTTCAGTATACGTGCGCCGAGGAGTTGATGTTCAAGAAAGTTAGGGATCCTCAACTTGATGATAAATCACGTTAGCAAAACTGAAGTATGTTTGCTTTAAACACAGCCACAACCAAATGACGAAAGAAAAACGTCCGGCACTTTAGCCACTTTCAAATGTGTCTCTACGACGTCGAGAGCCAGGCCAGTAGGAACGTTGGTGAACAAAGAAATCACGCCCAAAATAATATACGCACTCACGTATTCATATTCAAGCCGCTGAGTACGAGCGGAAGAAAAAAATCTTCGGAATTACAACTGGCAGCGAGTTTCCGCCCGTAGGGGATTCAGCACTTTCACTAAGAACGTCAATGCGTTGTACGTCGGTGCACCCGCAAACGAAACGGTGGGACGGAGAGGGCGGTCTCCTTTTTGCACCTTGGGCAACCCGTAGGTTGTCCAAGCTTCCTCTTACGACGCAGAAAGTCGCCGATGCAGCGCCTGCTCAAGGCGTCCACTCTTCATAATAAAAGCAAAAACAGCGCGAACACGAGGTCAAAGGAAAAGGTAGCCACACAGCACTGACTCTCAAGTATATTCATGTTGGCATCCAGTATAAGAACATTTATGCATACTGCTAGGCAATTGTAATGCGTGCGTGAAACGTTCTAGCGACCTTTAGCGATACTCACGGTACTCTTAGTCAGGTATAGTTTAACGCGTATAAAGCACTTGATAGTTGTTCCAAAAAGGAAGCGATGCTACCGCTAGCCGGGCTGATAAACCTGCTGATCTTCCGCCAAAATATATGCCAAACAGCGAAGGCCATAATTTATGCTGACAACACCACTTCATTGTTTACTGGTGATACCGCCACCGAACTCATAGATAGCGCGAATGATGCACTCAAGCAACTAGAGAGATGGAGCAAAAAGAAACGCTTTAAAAGTGAACGTAAATAAAACTAAGGCGATTTTATTCCGCCCAAGGAATAAACGAGTAGATATAAACAATGCAATTTTTTTCAACTCCACTAAAATAGAATTAGTTTCAGCATTTAAAACCCTAGGTATATCTTTCTCGGAGACTATGTCATGGGATGATCATATTAATTTCATTATATCCAAATTATCCAGCGTTGCTGGCTTAGTATACCGCAGTAAGCATATCTTGCCACGTAGAATAAAACTGTTACTATATAATTCTTTATTTTATTCCCACATAAACTATGATCATTTAATATTTCCGCGCGCGGGGCTGAGAAAGCAACGCTCGGTCACGGACCTCAAGAAAGTTCTCATTTATTCTTGTTCTAGAGGTAACTTCTATGATTTATTCCTGCTTTTGTTTTCTATAAAGTGCGTGTTCCTTCTCGCCCGGAGCGCGTGACGCTCGAGCCGCTTTCGACGAATCTTCGAGATAGTGACGCACTCTAGATAAGAGGCCGGCCGCGGCCTTGTCGAGTCAGTTTCGCTTCAGTGTTCGACTCTACTGACACGCCGACTTCGACGCCCGCGACGCTCTGCTCTCTTCTGTTCCCTTCTTTATTTTTGGGCACACGTTTGCCCCATTAAACGTTCAGTTTACTCAGTCATTCGCTGCCTCATCACTTCTCATTCGTGACAATATGTGGTACAACCACACTTACCAATTTTCAAAAGGTATGCGTACTGCAAAAAAAGATATTAAGAAGTATTTGCAATGTTTCACTGGAATACCCGGCAGATTTGCTTTTCATTGAACTTCGCGTAACGAAAATTTTTGATTTGTATAGATATCGCGTATGCTTAAAATATAAAATTGAACAAAATATCCACATACGACATCTTGAAGAGTTATCAAATCTAAAAGAAGAGAATACAGTTATCAAAGACGTATAATGTTACCGTGGCAAGTGCCTTTCTCTAGAACAGATTACGGTCGTCAAACCATAGCTCACACACTTCCGACAATTCTGAATCAGCTTTCTACAAATCACATAGAACTTGATAACCTATCAGTGGGCGGTCTGCGGGAAATGATGCTCTCTAGCCGGAACGATCATGACTGAAAGATGCTTTTGAATGTTTTGTTGTTTTTGAATGTTTTGTTGTATTTCAGGGATGGGCAAAATACATGCAAATATGTATCGAAATACAAATACAAAATACTTCGTCAAAAATGTATTTAATTACATATCTAATTACATTTCCAAAAAAGCATTTAAGTACAAGATACAAATACGACCAAATGTATTTGGTGTCCTCCAAATACTTTTCCAAATACATTCCTCAAAGTTCGCGTCGCCGACTTCAGGGCACCTGCAACGGGTTTCTGGGTATCTAATTTTAATTTTGCATCGCACACTCGGGAGTCAGTGTGCGAGGCTCTAGTAACGTAATAGAAATATATTCACGAAAAAGGTAACCAGCTTGGACGTAATAGTGAAAAAAGTACAGAGCTTCAAGCACGTTTTTTGTCGATTAGATTTTGGTATAGACCAGGGATGGGCAAAATACATGCAAATATGTATCGAAATACAAATACAAAATACTTCGTCAAAAATGTATTTAATTACAAATCTAATTCATTTCCAAAAAAGCATTCAAATACAAGATACAAATACAACCAAATGTATTTGGTCTCCTCCAAATACTTTTTCAAATACGTTCCTCAAAATTTGCGTCAGCGACTTCAGGGCACCTGCAACGCATTTCTGGATATCTCATTTTAATTTTTAATCGCACACTCGGGAGTTAGTGTGAGGCTCTAATAACGTAACAGATATATAATCACAAAAAATGTAATCTGCTTGGACGTAATAGGTGAAAAAAGTACAGAGCTTCAAGCAGCTTTTTTTGTCGATTACATTTTGGCATAGACCAACAAAGAACCGAGACGACCAAGACGCGCAGCACTAGCTAGAGAATTTTTTATTGTTGCAACTCGCACCAGTTACGAAAATCTGAACGACCCGTACATTTAGAATGTTCAAAGCAAAAATATTGATGGAAATCAGGCTGGAAAGCATCACAAGTTGTCACAGGCACTTATTTAGCCAGTCTGCCTGTGAACGTCGATTTCGTCACTATTCTTGCCCTGGACTAGCACCGTAATCACAAAGTCACTAAACACTTGTCCTTGATTGAGAGACACTGCACTCGGTGCAAAACGTAGTTTTCGTCCTGCTCTGGACAGTGACAATAAATTTGAGGGATGTATTTTCGCCCACAAAATTGTATTTAATTACAATTGTATTTGAAATACCCACATTTTAGTATTTAAATACACACGTCAAATACATTACCCAATTTGTAATTAAATACAAATGCGAAATACCCAAAGTATTTGAAATACGTATTTCAAATACTTGTATTTGAAATACTGCCCATCCCTGGTATAGACTAACAAAGAACCGACGACCAAGACGCACAGCACTATACTTTGTTTCACCTTGTGTTGTACCGCAGGAAAGGCTACAAGCGCGAGCTCCTTGTTTGGGGCACATCTCGGCGGCACAAGCTCTCGTGCACCAAGGGCAGCTGCCAACGCTATGAGCTCGCGCTTCTAGCCTTCACTGCGGTACAACATAAGGTGAAACGGAGTATAGTGAGAGAATTTTCTATTGTTGCAACTCGCACCAGTTACGAAAATCTGGACGACCCGCGCATTTAGAATGTTTCAGGCAAAAATATGGATGGAAATCAGGCTGGAAAGCATCACAAGTTGTCACAGGCACTTATTTAGGCAGTCTGCTTTTGAACGTCGATTTCGTCACTATTAGCCCCGAGAGCGAATACAAGCGTCGCTGCGGTCGCCGCGCCCTGATTGGGTGAGGTGTACCGTGACGTCAGGGAGAGGACTCCGCTCCGCGATCTCTCATCGGCTCGCTTCCCAGCACCGGTTTCGTGGTTTGGCGTTGTGTTCCGCAAGCTCTTCGAAGAGCTGGACTTCGTTTACGCGGTGTACAAGACGTTGAGTTAGGCCGATATTGACGTGCTTCCGTACATTTTACAAGCCTGCTTGTCCCTTTTACCTTTAAAATTAGGTTACAAGTCCCGAAAGCTATTGATGGAGGCAATTCCACCGATGAACTTCCCCGTCCGTCCACACGACACAAGGCAATCTTGCGAGGGGTCGGTGAAGCGGTGGCGCAAGTGTTTAAGACGCTGAAATTCTGTTCCTTGCACGTTCATGATTTAGGACGATATTACATCCCGCTTTCAAGGCATTTGAAGTGGCATTTATATCATGGGCCTTTGGGTGGTCGGCAAATTAGCTCGCGACCCCGACTCTGCGCTGCCACTATGCATGCGCTGGTTCACAGATTTTTTGAAGGCCCTGCGTCTGATGATCTTTGAAGTGCTCGTGGAACAGGGTTGTTTTACATAAATGTAGCTTCTTCGTGAATTGATTATATAGTTTATACACGTATTCAGGCATATTTCTTAGAATGCACAATTACTGGAAATTAGATTGGATGGTAGCAGCAAAAACGACCGAATTGCCCCCAGTTGCCTGTATAATATGTATTGAACTGCCCAAAATATGCAAAGCAATAGTGCTGTCATTTGGAATGTTTATACTTATTCCTGATATTCTTTATTCCAGCCTTGGGTGTTCGGAAAGTATACCGTTTTGTCTGAATTGCCATTTCCAATTAAAAGAGACACTGCTGCAGGTCCCCAAAATCTTCCTCAGCCTCCAAACTCCCTACAGCTGGACTCTCTGACAACAGAGGAAAACAGGAGTAAAAGCAAGCATTCGAACGTGTTTCTAGTGGTAGGTGCAGCACCCGTTTTCACCTCAAGAACCGCAGTAAAACAAGTCTGACTCCTCGCGGACCATTACTAAGTTCCCCTTTATGTTCATAATTAAGATATATACGGGTGATAAGATAACATAAGAGTCTTATCAAGACGTAAACATTTCAAACACCAAAAGCAACACTTTCTTCTTCCACGACCAAAAATCGTAAAAACTACTGCGCGGCGCGTGCGAACAATGCGCAAAAATTGTTTTTTTCTTGAGGTGAAAACGGTTATAGTAGCAGGAGAAGTAGAACCTGTGAAGTGTGCGTGAGATAAGCTTCTGGTATTTTAGCCAATTCGATTTAAGGAAAATCTCAATTTTAGGGCTTAAGGGACTAATAACGAGCTAGACACCTTCGCTTACGTTTGTTATACATTACTTGAGGGTTGATATAAACAAGTCCACAGACCCGTGTAGTCCATTGAAATACTATCCGAATCCAGCAAAGGTCAAATGCGAGACATGCATATAATAAATGTTCCTTGTTTTTTTTACTTTGCCCCCTGCACTTGGGCTGTTTTACTTGTGATTCTCTCCCCATGGCCCAGCCTGTATTCAGCATGTTGCTCGAGCAGCATGCAGCTTTTCTGCTTCGGCGATCTTGTTTTAAAAAAAAGATAAAAAATAGTGTACATAACCTGCCAATTCATTCAGACCATCAGCAGCATTTATTGTGCGAGATGTAAATCTATAGTGATTTTCCTGCAATTGTGGCCATATTTCTTTATTTTCATATACCAGCTGTGATCCATGCGTTTCCTGCCCTGTCAGCCATGCTTAAAATGTTGGTTGAAGTTTCGCCTGTAGCCACAGGCCATACCTCAATAAAGGCAAATATAAAAAAAATTACACTTCCTACAAAAAACACGCCGAAAACAAAATATTAGACAGAAACGAGCGCGCCGACAGCTAGCGTCGCCACAGCCTCCTCCAGGCGAGTGGGGCGAGTCGGGGAAAAATTCTCTCCTCGCCGTGACGTCACCCTGGTTCGCCGTAAGCGGGCGCCACGCGAACTTCTCGGGGCTAATACACCAGGGGTGGCCAGGCTGACCCGGCCTAAGAGCCGCAAAGGATAACACGAAACTTTTAAGAGCCGCCAAAAAAAGGGGGGGGGGGGGGGGGGGGGGGCAAAACAAACACCGCTGCCTGATTATGCCGCCCCCCCCCCCCCCCCCCCCCCCCCGAAAGCATAAAAAAGCACCTTGCAAATCAAAACTGCACGCAGGTAAAAATAAGAGTGAGAATGTTCCTGGTCTTTTGTGAACTTTAACATAACGTCTCTGACTAGTGGAATTTATGAATCAGGTCAACCCGGGCTTCAGCGACCTTCAACAAGAAACGATATGGAGGGAACATCCGTTACCGAAAGGGGACAAGTATCACCGGCGAGTGACAAAAGCCGTGAGACAGAACGTTTCCTCGGCCCCAAGCCAAAGTACATGCATATATTGACAGTCCCGGTCCTTGATGCCTTTCACCCTAGGGTCCGGCAAACTCCCTCGAACAATGAAAGAAACCGGATTTGTGGAAACATATGAGTGAAAAGCGGTTCGACTGTACGTATGGGGACACAAGGCAGACAGACCCGCAAGCTGTTCTTTATTCTGAAATACTTTCCTTCTTTCCTGGGGAAACGCGGAAAGGGAGGGGGGGGGGGGTCCCCTTAAGAGGGATCCACGAGCCGCACCGTGACCATCAAAGAGCCGCATGCGACTCGCCAGCCGCGGTTTGGCCACCTTTGCTATACACCAACTCATGTTTACAAACAAACCGGAGCGCCCCTAGCGGACGCCACCGGCGCCGCGCATGCGCGATGGGGGTGTCGGCAAGCAGCTCGCCGTCGCCCATGAACAACCCATTGAGATGCGATGTTGTCGGAGTCGGTGTGAGTCCCCCTGCCCTTTTTCGCGTTCGAATTGTTGATTCTACGTCTTCCTGACGATGTCTGACTATCTTGAGCAGCGTCAGCGAAATTACCGAGGCTTGTTACACCGCAAAATTTTACGTAAATAATGTGACATGTGGCGATTCATTCTGCGTGGACGCTGCAGTATGTACGCTAAAGCTTGATTCGCATGATGAGATTTCGCTCGCAATTTTCAGTCGCGACGCCGCTAGAGCTGCAAAAGCGTGAACCGTAGCTGAGATGGTCGACGTCGATACTGATAATCGCAAGCAGAATCAGACCAAGTGAATTAGGCATAAAAAGTCGGTAATGGTCACTGGTAACAATGATCAACATATCTTTGTATCTCCTGCTTACATCAAGCCTGCTTACCAACCTTCAAATTTAAGTTTTTTGAGGCCTGCACTTACTTCTTATTGCGAGTACCGGGTGAACATTTCGTCTATGGGCCGGCGTCGTCTAAGAGAGCAGACGACAAGCAGAAACGTTTGGAAGATCAGACGACAGTTCGAACGATCAGGCGGCCGTTTGAACTTGAAGACGCACTGAACGTATTCCGCAGGTGGTCCGCACAACTTGACGGTTTTCTGGCGTTCTTATTGGAACAAAACAAATAAATCTGACGACCACAAGTATCTGTGAATTCAACCCAAAGTGCTTCCCGCCCAAGCAATCGTAGTCCGACGGCGTCTGCTTTTCCCTTTTCACGGCACATATCCAGATTCTCGGACGAACCGAGCACGTGAAAACTGACCTTCAAACCTTTCACGACACTTTTGGTATGGGCCCCAGTGGCGGCGTTTTGACGAGAAGGCAGGTTTTTGTCTGGTTCCCTTCAAAACCAAACAGGAATACACGTCTGGCATGGAGACTTCTGCCCACAGCCCCAGACCGGAAGTGCGACCGACGCGCCACCACCGTGCCGTTACGTCAGAGAGTTGAGTTCGTGTATTCTTGCCCTGGACTAGCACCATAATCACAAAGTCACTAAACGCTTGTGCTTGATTGAGAGACACTGCATTCGGTGCAGAACGTAGTTTACTTCCCGCTCTGGACAGTGACAATAAATCTGAGGGATGTATTTTCGCCCACAAAATTGTATTTAATTACAATTGTATTTGAAATACCCACGTTTCAGTATTTAAATACACACGTCAAATACTTTACCCAATTTGTAATTAAATACAAATGAAAATTACACAAAATATTTGAAATACGTTTTTCAAATATAAGTATTTGAAATACTGCCCAACCCTAATGTATTTCTTATACGAGAGTGGTTTTGTGCAATGTATGTTTTTCTTGTGGGTGTATTTTATGTGTTTGCGTTCGAAAACACTGCGGCAATGTCCTCTTATAGAGCTCGACTTTGTATCTAATATACGTGCAAACGATTCTTCCGTGTAAAAGTAATGTTGATTTGTTTTGTCATATTGTTTTGTTTTTTTTTGTTTTTTTTTTGTTTTCGCTGCTTTGCCGCTGCTGATGTCGTGATGCCGTGGGGGCTTGGGACCAGTCAAGCTGTGCTAACAGCTTTTTTTCCAAGCCGCCCTCCGACCTGTACTTTGTTGGAAAATAAACTCCTATTATTATTCTTATCTTCCAAAGCCATCTACAGCTGCGGGTCACAAGACCTTTCCGTTAACCGATCAGCGTCGAGCTCCCTCACTCCTTTCCTCCCACTCGTCGACCAGTCAGTGTCGAGACTCGCTTTGATCTGGGTTTCAGGTGCCGATCACCTAGCCACAAAACGTTTCACGTTCATCGAATACATGTCCCCTGGATAAACCGTGGGAAACACACAAAACATATGCCTATTACGCATCCATTGCACCACCGTCGCCGCCATGCCCTCCTTGCTCCGAGAATTGCGGCTTGTTATCGGAAAGTAAAATCGAAGGGGCGCTAACGCAGTCTGGCCCCAGTCTCGAAATCTCGCGTGCTTTAATTACCTCACGAGTGATTCTGTGCTTCTATTTAAACGCCGCGTTGGTCAAAGGGAGGGATGCGGCCGCAGTCTCTGCAGCGCACCCCGAGATACCCCATGGCAGCTTTAAAAACGTGATAACGCCTTTCCTTGAGTCGGTTGTTAAAGGCCGACGACCAGACTCGAGATTCTGCAGGGCAGAAGATCCTCCTCACCATGGGAGAGGAGGAAACAGGCAATGGTGAACAGGGTAGAAGGGGGGAAAAAAGGAAGCGGGGGAAAAGTGGAAAGCGCGAACTGATCGTCGGCCTTTAAGGTAACGTCCTGTTTGACCGACATAACGACGGCCGCACAATATCGGAATGCAGTAGACAACTGCTTTCACGAAAGCACGAATTGATTTAAGTGGTTTTAGTGCACAAAGCTTTTCTTTAAACACTCAACTCACTTTTTTGCACATTCCGGTCAGCTCGTTTGGTGCTGAAAACACCCCATCAACGTAAACACGACGTCCGACTTTCTTAAAAGGGTCATGAAAGGATATGTGCACAACTTTACAGAGACGGTCCTAGTCTGGTCCAAGTATACTCGCACGAACCGCCACTGATTCGGAAGCTTCTTGTTCGCGGTAAATTTCCGAGGATAAAAAGGCCTATTTCTTTGAGTCTTGCCTTTGCAAAGCACGCCTGACGGCAGTCGAGCGCGGCTCATGGATTGGTAACGAGAGCAGCGTGAGCACTCGACTTGGGCTCGGAACAATCAGTGCCTTGGCGGACACACTCGAGGAGTTGCTGGTGTCCAGCAGCACTGCGGTGATGAGAAGAGCCCAACTCCAACGAGGAGCTCTGCACGCGTCTTCTGCATTGCCGACCCCAGCGCGTGGCTGATTAACGTTGGCGGCATGACAAGGCCACGTGCCCGCTTGTTCTGGCTTCAAGCTGAGATGAACGAGATTTCTTGAATTTATTTTGTCAACTGCCAAGGATTATAAAGAAAAATTAAGGCAAGTTCTTTGGGTTATTAACGTTAGCGAGTGATTTCGAGTAGTATTTAGCGAAAGTAGAAAAATCGTATCATGGCCCCTTTAAAAGGGCGATGCAATGATTTTTTGTAGTTTCCGCAAATACCACATGCAACGAATTCCTGACGTTAATGACCTATGAAACAGGCATTCGTTTTTCACCACAAACAATAAAAGTTGGAGGAAAAAAATTCAACAAAAGCGAGCAGCGTTCACCTCCTTAACTCGCAGTCAGATCAAGCGGCCACGTGATTTCGAGTCGATTCTACTAAGCCCCACTCGCTGGCGGTCGCCAATCGAGAAGACGCTTGCTGAGATCCAGACATTGTCAAGGCTCTGTCGTCAATGCAGCGATTGGACAAGAGCCACTACCCGTATTTTTTGTCTATCTATATTGATTACTGCGAGCCCAAATCGAGTGCTCACGCAATGCTTGGGTTCAATCTGTGAACCGTATTCGAATATCATCACTGGACGGAGGGGGAACTAGGTTGACATTTGGACACTGGAGCTCTGTCATCAAGTTCTATGGAGGAGAGACTGAAAGAAAACGCTTGCTTTGGACCTTCAAGTTCCGCCGCAACAAAGGAGCTTTCTTGGTCAGAGGCGTTGCGTGCGACTATCCCTGAGTCCCACTAGTGCCAGAGGCTCGTGTAAAGGAAAATACAATCCAAGCTAATATCGTTGCACGGCTTTTTTAAGGTTATGCGAAATTCCTTGAAAAAATAGTAAAGCAATATCTTTTTTGTTTACTTTTCGAGCCTTGAAAATGGAGTTACGACCGCGTTTCTTAAGGATGTTTTCGACCCTAGCAGTTCGTAGGACCGACAGATATAGTCCTCAGCCCGGAATCTAGATGCTTGTTCCTTCAAACTAGTATGAACTTGGTGCCAGCATGGCCCGTCCAGAGCTTCCTGAAAGCACAGGTTAACTATCCTCTTTTCACCAATTGAAGAGTGCGCCGAAGAAAACAATAGAGGCTTTCCGGTACGTCCTCAAATGGTCAACGCAACTATCTCGCAAATTTCCCAAATGGGACCACAATTCAACTTCACAAAGTGCAAAAGGTCGTACAAATTTTGTAGATTTTATGTTCATACTCTGTCTAATCCGAGAACACGGCATGCTTAAGTGATTTTAAGGAAAAGAGAACTTGCATGTCTTTCACGTGCACCTAACGGCTTTCATTCTCCCTATACAGTTCACTCACCTAACAGAGAAAAATGGTGCTTTTTTTTCTCCTTTTTGCATGCACTTCTGCGCCGGGATAATAATGGCTGCGTAGACATGGCAGTGTATCGCAAGCCGTGTGACGCAGGCTATTTTTTTTTTTTACATTTAACTCACATGCGCCGATCTAGCGCAAACGTGCCGTAGTAGGAAAACTTTTTTTGTTTTCTTTATATCACGTTGGGGGGGGGGGGGGGGGGCTATACAGTGGCATCGAACGAACACCAACGACTGCAGGAGGTCACAAATTTAGGTGTAGCAGTTTCGAGAAGCGTCACTATTTTAGGTCTTTTGTTGACGATATTCGGAAGCGGATACAGAGGGGTGGGCAGGTGAGCCAGGAGAAAAAAAAAGGAGGTTCATTATGTCAATTAATTCCGTATGTGCAGTGTGTTGGACGGTATTCGAAGAGCCCCACGTCCGTTGGTTGAGCAGACTTTCTTTAAACCGCATTACTCTTGGTGAGGTACCAACACGGGATACTGGATAAACTGGAATGTATTGATGATTGCGACGCGACGTACAGTGCTGAAACCGGCGGAAAGAGGGTCACCAAGACTTAAAGAACAATGAAGAGACGCGACGAAAATGCCACCCACGCTACGCCCACGAAGACAGAGCTCGTTGAGCACTGCTAGACGGCCGGACGCACTTTTGAACTTGACAATACGGCGACCTTTGCAAAAGCGCTGGGGGCCCAAAGAAGCTGCTAGAATCGTGGTTCGTCCGACAGGGCTCTTCCGTGTACAATAACATAGCGCGGCCGCATAAAACGGATGTTTACGAAGACAGTAGCGAGTTTTCGTAGACCGCGTTTCCCCGTCCGCTAAGCCCTCCGCGACGAAGAAATCGCTACTGCGCCTGCGCGCCGATGATCTTGTCTGTAGAGTTCCGGGTATCCTAGCGGGTTTCCCAGAGTGTAGGGGGACGTCGAAAACGATCTACGAAAACTCCCTACTGACGCTAAGTAGTGGCTGGCGGACTCTCGCCTCGTTCGTGTCACTTCTTACTGAAGATGTCACCTGCATCGGTAGCAGGTTGTATGTTTTTGCTGTGTTAATTCGGAGTAAATATTTTTAACCAGAATATATTTGCTGTGTCCGGGCACACTTTTCATTCATGGAATCGTAACTTCTGCAGGAAGTGTTCGCTTGACAGTCCATGTCCCAGAACACTCTGGATCGGTTGCTAGGACTGTGACGACAAAGAAAACATTAATGAATTTCAACTACACGATCAGTGGTGTCCCTATCGAAAAAGTAAATAAATATAAGTACCTGGGATTTTCTATTTCCGATATTCTTTCTTGAAAGGATCATATTAACTAGGTTGTGGGCAAGGCAAGTCGTTCCTTGGGGTTTATTAGACCCAAACTGTTTTTAGCACCTTCTTAAACTCGTCTGCTATCTTTTAAGCCACTGGAGTATGTTAGCATCATATGGGCTGCTCATCAGGGATTGTCTGAAAACTAAATTAGAGAGCATTCAAATCAAAGAGGTGCGCTTCATATTCCATTACCATTCAACTTACACGGGCGTTTCGGCACTGAAAAAAAGATCACATTTACCTCTTTTAGAAACCAGGCGTAGGGTCCCCCGTCGTAGGCTCCTTCACGACATGTATTAAAGGGATACTTCAACGAAATTCGAAATATTCCCGTCGTGTTCAAGAATAGGTTGGATATGATCCACAATATCCGTAAATGACAATCGCACGTTTGTATTTTGAGCCTGGTGGCTGTATTTTTCATTATAAACGACCCACTCTGGAAAGCGCTCGGAGAAGGCCAGCAGAGACCACGTGACATCCAACGCAATCGTGACGCAGGTTGTCTCGGGACGAGCAAAGCTACGGCGAGGCTGACGTCGAGAGGATGGCCTAGTCGTTCCAGCCACCGAAGCGGCTGCTTTTGTACGAATTTTGAGTGACGGGTTAATCTTCTATAATCTTGTAGGGGGACAATAGCGACTTCTGCGACACACAAAATGCATTCTCGGGAAGAGGGGAGTTCCTCCTTCCCCTCTTCTCTCGTCGTAATCGGAGGCGAGACAATCACCGTAACTATACTACGTTTCAGCTTCGAACCGAGCGCGGCCGATGTTATGAGCCGAAGGGCCAATCAAACAGCGAAAGAGGCACAACGTCATGGCGTGCTCTCTGCAGTTGATAGGACCAGCCGGTATTCGCCGTCTCTCTGTGCGTGCTCCTCCGCCGGCTAGTCTTATCAAGCGCAGAAAGCACACCATTACGCCGCGCTTTTTGCGGTGTTTGATTGGCCCTTTTCCTCATAACATCGGCCGCGCTCGGACCGAAGCTGAAACGAAGTATAGCTGCCAATGTACAGTCGGCCGTAAAAAAGATTGACACAAGGGCGCGATGGGCTAGCCGGCGATAAGGCGACACGGGGCGCTTCGATAGCGTAAGCAGGGTGGGGTCGCGACTGCCGGATTAGTCCACTCTTGGATGCACGGGGGACGTCGACACACCGGAGCCGTTCCCAAAGCGGGCTTTCGAAACAACACAGCGTGACTGCGCACATGTGTTCTGTTTTGCTCGCTCGGTGAGAACAGCGCTATCCTTTTTTATCAGTGCCTACCGTCATTCCACGCACAAACTTGAAACAGCAAAAGAAATAAATATCACTGCGAAGACTTTGTTTATTACAACGGAAAAAAAGCGTCGTCCCACGCGTGACTCGTCACCGGCTGCACGTAAAAAACAAAAGAAAAGAAATTGCTACAAACGATAACGATATCTCTCTCGAAGCACCCCTGCGATTCAAAAGTGGGAACGTTCCGGCCACTCTCGTTCCCCGTGTTATAGTGGAATATAGCGCCGCGTGTGGCGGTTTTAATAGCGCCACGAATCACTTGTGTCAATCTTTTTTACGGCCGACTGTACCTAGACGGGCATTACAAGCGAGGCATTAGCGACATCCACCAGGTGCTCTTTGCTAATCGTTTAATTCGCTTCAAAATTCATTTTCGAGGCTTTTTTAAACAAGATATTGGTATGTTCGATGTGATACCACTCCTTTATACATATACATATAGACCAAAAAATGAGCGCCGAAATTTTGTTGTAGTATCCCTTTAATGTTTTTCTTAAAGAACGTTTATTACATTCAGTTCATTGCTTTTTTGATAGACATGATCATGGTCACAAACTTCGCTCACCTTATTGTAGTACAACGAATTTCGCACTCCCCGTCACAGCTTTCCATTTCGGAATGGAATTTTTTACCTCAATGTATACTTGAAATTGAAGATAGAGGAAATTGCACATCTTCGTGTGAAACAGAATATCCCAGGATGAATCTTGTGTGCAAAGTACGTCCAGTCCATTGCATTTTTGGTAGACATGATCATGCTCACAAACTTCGCTCACCTTATTGTAGTACTAACGAATTTCGCACTCCCCCTTACAGCTTGCCATTTCAGAATGGAATTTCTTACCTCAGGGTATAGTTGAAATTGAAGATAGAGGAAATTGCACATCTTCGTGTGAAATATTTTTCCAGAATATCCCAGGATGAATCTTGCGTGTAAAGTACGTCCAGTCCATTTCATTTTTGGTAGACATGATCATGCTCCCAAACTTCGCTCACCTTGTAGTACTAACGAATTTCGCACTCCCCGTTACAGCTTGTCATTTCAGAATGGAATTTTTTACCTCAGTGTATTGTTGAAAACGAAGATAGAGGAAATTGCACATCTTCGTGTGAAATATTTTTCCAGAATATCCCAGGATGAATCTTGCGTGTAAAGTACGTCCAGTCCATTCCATTTTTGGTAGACATGATCATGCTCACAAACTTCGCTCACCTTGAAGTACTAACGAATTTCGCACTCCCCGTTACAGCTTGTCATTTCAGAATGGAATTTTTTACCTCAGTGTATTGTTGAAATCGAAGATAGAGGAAATTGCACATCTTCGTGTGAAATATTTTTCCAGAATATCCCAGGATGAATCTTTGTGTACAAAGTACGTCCAGTCCATTGCATTTTTGGTAGACATGATCATGCTCACAAACTTCGCTCACCTTATTGTAGTACTAACGAATTTCGCACTCCCCCTTACAGCTTGCCATTTCAGAATGGAATTTCTTGCCTCAGGGTATAGTTGAAATTGAAGATAGAGGAAATTGCACATCTCCGTGTGAAATATTTTTCCAGAATATCCCAGGATGAATCTCGTGTGCAAAGTACGTCCAGTCCATTGCATTTTTGGTAGACATGATCATGCTCACAAACTTCGCTCACCTTATTGTAGTACTAACGAATTTCGCACTCCCCCTTACAGCTTGCCATTTCAGAATGGAATTTCTTACCTCAGGGTATAGTTGAAATTGAAGATAGAGGAAATTGCACATCTTCGTGTGAAATATTTTTCCAGAATATCCCAGGATGAATCTCGTGTGCAAAGTACGTCCAGTCCATTGCATTTTTGGTAGACATGATCATGCTCACAAACTTCGCTCACCTTATTGTAGTACTAACGAATTTCGCACTCCCCGTTACAGCTTGTCATTTCAGAATGGAATTTTTTACCTCAGTGTATTGATGAAAACGAAGATAGAGGAAATTGCACATCTTCGTGTGAAATATTTTTCCAGAATATCCCAGGATGAATCTTGCGTGTAAAGTACGTCCAGTCCATTCCATTTTTGGTAGACATGATCATGCTCACAAACTTCGCTCACCTTGTAGTACTAACGAATTTCGCACTCACCGTTACAGCTTGTCATTTCAGAATGGAATTTTTACCTAGTGTATTGTTGAAAACGAAGATAGAGGAAATTGCACATCTTCGTGTGAAATATTTTTCCAGAATATCCCAGGATGAATCTTGTGTGCAAAGTACGTCCAGTCCATTGCATTTTTGGTAGACATGATCATTCTCACAAACTTCGCTCACCTTATTGTAGTACTAACGAATTTCGCACTCCCCCTTACAGCTTGCCATTTCAGAATGGAATTTCTTACCTCAGGGTATAGTTGAAATTGAAGATAGAGGAAATTGCACATCTTCGTGTGAAATATTTTTCCAGAATATCCCAGGATGAATCTCGTGTGCAAAGTACGTCCAGTCCATTGCATTTTTGGTAGACATGATCATGCTCACAAACTTCGCTCACCTTATTGTAGTACTAACGAATTTCGCACTCCCCCTTACAGCTTGCCATTTCAGAATGGAATTTCTTACCTCAGGGTATAGTTGAAAGTGAAGATAGAGGAAATTGCACATCTTCGTGTGAAATATTTTTCCAGAATATCCCAGGATAAATCTTGCGTGTAAAGTACGTCCAGTCCATTCCATTTTTGGTAGACATGATCATGCTCACAAACTTCGCTCACCTTGTAGTACTAACGAATTTCGCACTCCCCGTTACAACTTGTCATTTCAGAATGGAATTTTTTACCTCAGTGTATTGTTGAAATCGAAGATAGAGGAAATTGCACATCTTCGTGTGAAATACTTTTCCAGAATATCCCAGGATGAATCTCGTGTGCAAAGTACGTCCAGTCCATTGCATTTTTGGTAGACATGATCATGCTCACAAACTTCGCTCACCTTGTAGTACTAACGAATTTCGCACTCCCCGTTACAGTTTGTCATTTCAGAATATAATTTTTTACCTCAGTGTATTGTTGAAATCGAAGATAGAGGAAATTGCACATCTTCGTGTGAAATATTTTTCCAGAATATCTCAGGATGAATCTTGCGTGTAAAGTACGTCCAGTCCAGTCCATTTTTGGTAGACATGATCATGCTCACAAACTTCGCTCACCTTGTAGTACTAACGAATTTCGCACTCCCCGTTACAGCTTGTCATTTCAGAATGGAATTTTTTACCTCAGTGTATTGTTGAAATCGAAGATAGAGGAAATTGCACATCTTCGTGTGAAATATTTTTCCAGAATATCCCAGGATGAATCTTGCGTGTAAAGTACGTCCAGTCCATTCCATTTTTGGTAGACATGATCATGCTCACAAACTTCGCTCACCTTGTAGTACTAACGAATTTCGCACTCCCCGTTACAGCTTGTCATTTCAGAATGGAATTTTTTACCTCAGTGTATTGTTGAAATCGAAGATAGAGGAAATTGCACATCTTCGTGTGAAATATTTTTCCAGAATATCCCAGGATGAATCTTGCGTGTAAAGTACGTCCAGTCCATTCCATTTTTGGTAGACATGATCACGCTCACAAACTTCGCTCACCTTGTAGTACTAACGAATTTCGCACTCCCCGTTACAGCTTGTCATTTCAGAATGGAATTTTTTACCTCAGTGTATTGTTGAAATCGAAGATAGAGGAAATTGCACATCTTCGTGTGAAATATTTTTCCAGAATATCCCAGGATGAATCTCGTGTGCAAAGTACGTCCAGTCCATTGCATTTTTGGTAGACATGATCATGCTCACAAACTTCGCTCACCTTGTAGTACTAACGAATTTCGCACTCCCCGTTACAGCTTGTCATTTCAGAATGGAATTTTTTACCTCAGTGTATTGTTGAAATCGAAGATAGAGGAAATTGCACATCTTCGTGTGAAATATTTTTCCAGAATATCCCAGGATGAATCTTGCGTGTAAAGTACGTCCAGTCCATTCCATTTTTGGTAGACATGATCATGCTCACAAACTTCGCTCACCTTGCAGTACTAACGAATTTCGCACTCCCCGTTACAGCTTGTCATTTCAGAATGGAATTTTTTACCTCAGTGTATTGTTGAAAACGAAGATAGAGGAAATTGCACATCTTCGTGTGAAATATTTTTCCACAATATCCCAGGATGAATCTTGCGTGTAAAGTACGTCCAGTCCATTCCATTTTTGGTAGACATGATCATGCTCACAAACTTCGCTCACCTTGTAGTACTAACGAATTTCGCACTCCCCGTTACAGCTTGTCATTTCAGAATGGAATTTTTTACCTCAGTGTATTGTTGAAATCGAAGATAGAGGAAATTGCACATCTTCGTGTGAAATATTTTTCCAGAATATCCCAGGATGAATCTTGCGTGTAAAGTACGTCCAGTCCATTTCATTTTTGGTAGACATGATCATGCTCACAAACTTCGCTCACCTTGTAGTACTAACGAATTTCGCACTCCCCGTTACAGCTTGCCATTTCAGAATGGAATTTTTTACCTCAGGGTATAGTTGAAATTGAAGATAGAGGAAATTGCACATCTTCGTGTGAAATATTTTTCCAGAATATCCCAGGATGAATCTTGCGTGTAAAGTACGTCCAGTCCATTCCATTTTTGGTAGACATGATCATGCTCACAAACTTCGCTCACCTTGTAGTACTAACGAATTTCGCACTCCCCGTTACAGCTTGTCATTTCAGAATGGAATGTTTTACCTCAGTGTATTGTTGAAATCGAAGATAGAGTAAATTGCACATCTTCGTGTGAAATATTTTTCCAGAATATCCCAGGATGAATCTTGCGTGTAAAGTACGTCCAGTCCATTCCATTTTCGGTAGACATGATCATGCTCACAAACTTCGCTCACCTTGTAGTACTAACGAATTTCGCACTCCCCGTTACAGCTTGTCATTTCAGAATGGAATTTTTTACCTCAGTGTATTGTTGAAATCGAAGATAGAGGAAATTGCACATCTTCGTGTGAAATATTTTTCCAGAATATCCCAGGATGAATCTCGTGTGCAAAGTACGTCCAGTCCATTGCATTTTTGGTAGACATGATCATGCTCACAAACTTCGCTCACCTTATTGTAGTACTAACGAATTTCGCACTCCCCCTTACAGCTTGCCATTTCAGAATGGAATTTCTTACCTCAGGGTATAGTTGAAAGTGAAGATAGAGGAAATTGCACATCTTCGTGTGAAATATTTTTCCAGAATATCCCAGGATAAATCTTGCGTGTAAAGTACGTCCAGTCCATTCCATTTTTGGTAGACATGATCATGCTCACAAACTTCGCTCACCTTGTAGTACTAACGAATTTCGCACTCCCCGTTACAACTTGTCATTTCAGAATGGAATTTTTTACCTCAGTGTATTGTTGAAATCGAAGATAGAGGAAATTGCACATCTTCGTGTGAAATACTTTTCCAGAATATCCCAGGATGAATCTCGTGTGCAAAGTACGTCCAGTCCATTGCATTTTTGGTAGACATGATCATGCTCACAAACTTCGCTCACCTTGTAGTACTAACGAATTTCGCACTCCCCGTTACAGTTTGTCATTTCAGAATATAATTTTTTACCTCAGTGTATTGTTGAAATCGAAGATAGAGGAAATTGCACATCTTCGTGTGAAATATTTTTCCAGAATATCTCAGGATGAATCTTGCGTGTAAAGTACGTCCAGTCCAGTCCATTTTTGGTAGACATGATCATGCTCACAAACTTCGCTCACCTTGTAGTACTAACGAATTTCGCACTCCCCGTTACAGCTTGTCATTTCAGAATGGAATTTTTTACCTCAGTGTATTGTTGAAATCGAAGATAGAGGAAATTGCACATCTTCGTGTGAAATATTTTTCCAGAATATCCCAGGATGAATCTTGCGTGTAAAGTACGTCCAGTCCATTCCATTTTTGGTAGACATGATCATGCTCACAAACTTCGCTCACCTTGTAGTACTAACGAATTTCGCACTCCCCGTTACAGCTTGTCATTTCAGAATGGAATTTTTTACCTCAGTGTATTGTTGAAATCGAAGATAGAGGAAATTGCACATCTTCGTGTGAAATATTTTTCCAGAATATCCCAGGATGAATCTTGCGTGTAAAGTACGTCCAGTCCATTCCATTTTTGGTAGACATGATCATGCTCACAAACTTCGCTCACCTTGTAGTACTAACGAATTTCGCACTCCCCGTTACAGCTTGTCATTTCAGAATGGAATTTTTTACCTCAGTGTATTGTTGAAATCGAAGATAGAGGAAATTGCACATCTTCGTGTGAAATATTTTTCCAGAATATCCCAGGATGAATCTCGTGTGCAAAGTACGTCCAGTCCATTGCATTTTTGGTAGACATGATCATGCTCACAAACTTCGCTCACCTTGTAGTACTAACGAATTTCGCACTCCCCGTTACAGCTTGTCATTTCAGAATGGAATTTTTTACCTCAGTGTATTGTTGAAATCGAAGATAGAGGAAATTGCACATCTTCGTGTGAAATATTTTTCCAGAATATCCCAGGATGAATCTTGCGTGTAAAGTACGTCCAGTCCATTCCATTTTTGGTAGACATGATCATGCTCACAAACTTCGCTCACCTTGCAGTACTAACGAATTTCGCACTCCCCGTTACAGCTTGTCATTTCAGAATGGAATTTTTTACCTCAGTGTATTGTTGAAAACGAAGATAGAGGAAATTGCACATCTTCGTGTGAAATATTTTTCCACAATATCCCAGGATGAATCTTGCGTGTAAAGTACGTCCAGTCCATTCCATTTTTGGTAGACATGATCATGCTCACAAACTTCGCTCACCTTGTAGTACTAACGAATTTCGCACTCCCCGTTACAGCTTGTCATTTCAGAATGGAATTTTTTACCTCAGTGTATTGTTGAAATCGAAGATAGAGGAAATTGCACATCTTCGTGTGAAATATTTTTCCAGAATATCCCAGGATGAATCTTGCGTGTAAAGTACGTCCAGTCCATTTCATTTTTGGTAGACATGATCATGCTCACAAACTTCGCTCACCTTGTAGTACTAACGAATTTCGCACTCCCCGTTACAGCTTGTCATTTCAGAATGGAATTTTTTACCTCAGGGTATAGTTGAAATTGAAGATAGAGGAAATTGCACATCTTCGTGTGAAATATTTTTCCAGAATATCCCAGGATGAATCTTGCGTGTAAAGTACGTCCAGTCCATTCCATTTTTGGTAGACATGATCATGCTCACAAACTTCGCTCACCTTGTAGTACTAACGAATTTCGCACTCCCCGTTACAGCTTGTCATTTCAGAATGGAATGTTTTACCTCAGTGTATTGTTGAAATCGAAGATAGAGTAAATTGCACATCTTCGTGTGAAATATTTTTCCAGAATATCCCAGGATGAATCTTGCGTGTAAAGTACGTCCAGTCCATTCCATTTTCGGTAGACATGATCATGCTCACAAACTTCGCTCACCTTGTAGTACTAACGAATTTCGCACTCCCCGTTACAGCTTGTCATTTCAGAATGGAATTTTGTACCTCAGTGTATTGTTGAAATCGAAGATAGAGGAAATTGCACATCTTCGTGTGAATTATTTTTCCAGAATATCCCAGGATGAATCTCGTGTGCAAAGTACGTCCAGTCCATTCCATTTTTGGTAGACATGATCATGCTCACAAACTTCGCTCACCTTGTAGTACTAACGAATTTCGCACTCCCCGTTACAGCTTGCCATTTCAGAATGGAATTTTTTACCTCAGTGTATTGTTGAAATCGAAGATAGAGGAAATTGCACATCTTCGTGTGAAATATTTTTCCAGAATATCCCAGGATGAATCTCGTGTGCAAAGTACGTCCAGTCCATTCCATTTTTGGTAGACATGATCATGCTCACAAACTTCGCTCACCTTGTAGTACTAACGAATTTCGCACTCCCCGTTACAGCTTGCCATTTCAGAATGGAATTTTTTACCTCAGGGTATAGTTGAAATCGAAGATAGAGGAAATCGCACATCTTCGTGTGAAATATTTTTCCAGAATATCCCAGGATGAATCTTGCGTGCAAAGTACGTCCAGTCCATTGCATTTTTGGTAGACATGATCATGCTCACAAACTTCGCTCACCTTATTGTAGTACTAACGAATTTCGCACTCCCCGTTACAGCTTGTCATTTCAGAATGGAATTTTTTACCTCAGTGTATTGTTGAAATCGAAGATAGAGGAAATTGCACATCTTCGTGTGAAATATTTTTCCAGAATATCCCAGGATGAATCTCGTGTGCAAAGTACGTCCAGTCCATTGCATTTTTAATAGACATGATCATGCTCACAAACTTCGCTCACCTTATTGTAGTTAGAGCACTGCACGGGCCGGAATTTCTAGGCCCGGCCCGACCCGGCCCGGTAGAGACACGGCCCGGGCCCGGCCCGAGCCCGACAAAATTTTTAATTTCTTGGCCCGGCCCGACCCGGCCCGGAAGAGACACGGCCCGGGCCCGGCCCGAGCCCGACAGAATTTTTAATTTCTAGGCCCCGCCCGACCCGGCCCGATGGCTGTAGCCCGAAACAACCCATTCCCGTTTGAACCCGTCCCGTTTCGACCCGTTCCCAAAACGAGCTCCCCATTTGAACCCGTCCTGTTTCGACCCATTCTTTAAACGCCCTTCCCATATGAACCCGTCCCGTTTCGACCAGTTCCCTAAACGCCCTTCTCGTTTGAATTTGTCCTGTTTCGACTCATTCCCTAAACGCGCTTCTTATCTGAACCAGTTTCTGAAACACCTTTTGCGTTTGAACGCGCACCGTTTCAACCTACTTTTATAAGGCCCTGCACATCGCAACCTCTTCGCAAAAAGTCTCCATCGTTCTAAGCCTGGTCTGCGCACCTTTTCTGTTTAAGAATATGATCTTAAGTAGCTTTACATGTCAACGCGTTCTTAAAATATACAACCCTTTCAGGCAAGCTGAAGTTTAATATATTCCTACTTAACCCCTTAAAACGTTTTTTTCAAGATGGTTCCCAAAACGTGCAAGCGCGGAACGGATATGTACGCTGCGCGACACTGATACCGCGAACACGACGTTGGCTCTTTTTTTCGAATTTTACTTCGAAATAGTGTTAGTAGGCACCAAAGTATACCGCTTAGGTTTGTGGCCCAGATGAGCACTTCTAAAGACACAGATAGTATTGAAAACAGCGTTTTGATTATATGCGATAAACATAAAAACACGACGATTGCTTGTTCGCGCTAATATAGTGTCGCGCTCTGTGCAATAAGGGAGTCTTAGAATAACGTACTGAAGCACTTTGGGCAAGCTAAAATTAGCATCGTCATAGGTTTTACATCGCAACGCTATTTTTACGGTACCCAAAGCGCTTGCGTACGTTTTTCTAAATCTTCCTAATAGTGAACTAGATATTTTTGAGAGCGATGAATTAGACAGGTTGACAAGCATATGACTGGGACTTTATTTTGTTTACAATTTATAACACAACCCTCGCTCACACGGTAAAAGCTTGAAGGCTTTCTAACTTCAAGACGTCTTTTAGTTTTTATTTTTAACGACGCTGTACTGAATTTGCACTTCGCTTTTTTTTTGTATTCAATGAACCTAAAAGATTAATGAGCAAACTTCTTGCTATCAACAACAATTTATGATTTACGGCACAGGATTGCCCAGGCACGGCCCGGGCCGGCCCGGGCCGGCGCGGCCCGAGAACTTTTTTGTTCAAGCCCGAGCCCGGCCCGGGCCCGAGAAAATACGAGCTACCCGGCCCGAGCCCTGCCCGCGGGCCGGGCCGGGCTCGGGCTTTCGGGCTGGCCCGGGCCCGTGCAGTGCTCTAATTGTAGTACTAACGAATTTCGCACTCCACGTTACAGCTTGTCATTTCAGAATGGAATTTTTTACCTCAGGGTATAGTTGAAATCGAAGATAGAGGAAATTGCACATCTTCGTGTGAAATATTTTTCCAGAATATCCCAGGATGAATCTCGTGTGCAAAGTACGTCCAGTCCATTCCATTTTTGGTAGACATGATCATGCTCACAAACTTCGCTCACCTTGTAGTACTAACGAATTTCGCACTCCCCGTTACAGCTTGTCATTTCAGAATGGAATTTTTTACCTCAGTGTATTGTTGAAATCGAAGATAGAGGAAATTGCACATCTTCGTGTGAAATATTTTTCCAGAATATCCCAGGATGAATCTTGCGTGTAAAGTACGTCCAGTCCATTCCATTTTTGGTAGACATGATCATGCTCACAAACTTCGCTCACCTTGCAGTACTAACGAATTTCGCACTCCCCGTTACAGCTTGTCATTTCAGAATGGAATTTTTTACCTCAGTGTATTGTTGAAAACGAAGATAGAGGAAATTGCACATCTTCGTGTGAAATATTTTTCCACAATATCCCAGGATGAATCTTGCGTGTAAAGTACGTCCAGTCCATTCCATTTTTGGTAGACATGATCATGCTCACAAACTTCGCTCACCTTGTAGTACTAACGAATTTCGCACTCCCCGTTACAGCTTGTCATTTCAGAATGGAATTTTTTACCTCAGTGTATTGTTGAAATCGAAGATAGAGGAAATTGCACATCTTCGTGTGAAATATTTTTCCAGAATATCCCAGGATGAATCTTGCGTGTAAAGTACGTCCAGTCCATTCCATTTTTGGTAGACATGATCATGCTCACAAACTTCGCTCACCTTGTAGTACTAACGAATTTCGCACTCCCCGTTACAGCTTGTCATTTCAGAATGGAATTTTTTACCTCAGGGTATAGTTGAAATTGAAGATAGAGGAAATTGCACATCTTCGTGTCAAATATTTTTCCAGAATATCCCAGGATGAATCTTGCGTGTAAAGTACGTCCAGTCCATTCCATTTTTGGTAGACATGATCATGCTCACAAACTTCGCTCACCTTGTAGTACTAACGAATTTCGCACTCCCCGTTACAGCTTGTCATTTCAGAATGGAATTTTTTACCTCAGTGTATTGTTGAAATCGAAGATAGAGGAAATTGCACATCTTCGCGTGAAATATTTTTCCAGAATATCCCAGGATGAATCTAGCGTGTAAAGTACGTCCAGTCCATTCCATTTTTGGTAGACATGATCACGCTCACAAACTTCGCTCACCTTGTAGTACTAACGAATTTCGCACTCCCCGTTACAGCTTGTCATTTCAGAATGGAATTTTTTACCTCAGTGTATTGTTGAAATCGAAGATAGAGGAAATTGCACATCTTCGTGTGAAATATTTTTCCAGAATATCCCAGGATGAATCTCGTGTGCAAAGTACGTCCAGTCCTTTGCATTTTTGGTAGACATGATCATGCTCACAAACTTCGCTCACCTTGTAGTACTAACGAATTTCGCACTCCCCGTTACAGCTTGTCATTTCAGAATGGAATTTTTTACCTCAGTGTATTGTTGAAATCGAAGATAGAGGAAATTGCACATCTTCGTGTGAAATATTTTTCCAGAATATCCCAGGATGAATCTCGTGTGCAAAGTACGTCCAGTCCATTCCATTTTTGGTAGACATGATCATGCTCACAAACTTCGCTCACCTTGTAGTACTAACGAATTTCGCACTCCCCGTTACAGCTTGTCATTTCAGAATGGAATTTTTTACCTCAGTGTATTGTTGAAATCGAAGATAGAGGAAATTGCACATCTTCGTGTGAAATATTTTTCCAGAATATCCCAGGATGAATCTCGTGTGCAAAGTACGTCCAGTCCATTGCATTTTTGGTAGACATGATCATGCTCACAAACTTCGCTCACCTTATTGTGGTACTAACGAATTTCGCACTCCCCCTTACAGCTTGCCATTTCAGAATGGAATTTCTTACCTCAGGGTATAGTTGAAATTGAAGATAGAGGAAATTGCACATCTTCGTGTGAAATATTTTTCCAGAATATCCCAGGATGAATCTCGTGTGCAAAGTGCGTCCAGTCCATTGCATTTTTGGTAGACATGATCATGCTCACAAACTTCGCTCACCTTATTGTAGTACTAACGAATTTCGCACTCCCCGTTACAGCTTGCCATTTCAGAATGGAATTTCTTACCTCAGGGTATAGTTGAAATTGAAGATAGAGGAAATTGCACATCTTCGTGTGAAATATTTTTTCCACAATATCCCAGGATGAATCTTGTGTGCAAAGTATTTTTTGTTTGTCGAGCTTTTTTCAAAAACATTTTTTTTGTGTCTAGCTAGACATGTGTATATCATTGTAATAATTAATCGGGGTATACTTTTGTTGATTTCCTACGACTCATGCATCATGTTTGTTATTTTATATTGTATTGTCTACACCTATGTAACTCCCCACTCATACAATGCCCGAAAGGGCGCTTTAAGCCATATTAAATAAATAAATAAACAAATAAACAATCGTGTACCTTGAGGGCTGCTGGCAAGAGTCCCGTTTATTGCTAAGACACGTTGCGAGGTCTTAGTGCGACTTCGTAGCGTCCGGTTGAAGATGGATCTTTGTCGACTGGGAAACTCGGCACAGCACCTGCACCATGATCGATCACTAACAGCACCATAAGAATAGCTCGTAGACTGCATTCATGAGGTTCATTCACCGAGGGCTGAGTTTGCCGTATGAGCTGTCGCACTGCGTTGAAGAGGATGGCGCAAACGCATCGTCAGTCGCTCTCAACCGGTTTTAAACTCATCCGTAAAATTTGTATAATTTTTTTTGGCATATTAATTAAGTCGAAAACCGCGCTACTTTACGTTTTCGTCGTCAGGAGCAACGGTTGCAGCGAGTGTTGTGCCACTTTGAGAATCGCTTGCACGGAACCGTTCGTGACAGCTAATGCATTAGGGTATCTTGTTGAGATGCGAATCGCGAGCCAAGTTTGCCAGAGAAGTGAATATCTGCCAAGCATGAAGCCTGCGATCAAGTATAGGAGGGAATAATTGGTAGGTTGCTGTCACGAGAATCCTTTGGGTTTGCCTGTAAACACGCGGTTCAAGAACAGATACGTATGTATACGTGCTTGGAATAGCCAGACGCTTCTTTTGCTTCCCAGTTTCAGTTTGCTTCAATTCCACTCTGTCATTACTCTCGGGTTGTCGCTCTTTTGTTCCATTGCCTCGTTTTCGAAAATTGGCATCAGTCTTCTTAAGCCATTGTTCTCAATGTCCCCACTCGTGCGTCCTTCCCTACATATCGACGTTCGCGACACGGCCTCCAAACCTTAGGCAAACTCAATCCGTGCACTTTGCAATACTAAACCGTAGGTGTGCTGTCGCGAGCATTTGAATTAATTAACAAGAATTTGGAATGCCGTTACCATACCTATTGTACAGACTATTTCTTTGTAGACAGCACCATGCTGAATACTATAGCCGGGGTCACACTGCTTATATATCATTAAAAAAAGAAAAACCCGCCTGCACACAGATTGGAACCCGAGTCACCTCGAGATTTGCAATTTGAATACCGCATGGCACTGAGCTCAGGAGAAAACTTGGCGGGCGGCATTCGAGCACAGATATTGCGTTGACTCGTGTTTGCAGACTCTCTTTTGTCAAATGACCTTCGCTTTCTGGTGTCCTTCCGATTGTGCGGCGATGCTGACCTTGAGGCAGCAGGTTGTCCGTCCACGCTGGCTTGGGGGAATGGGCGCTTGGGTCGTCGCGTCTTACTGGATATCGATTGTCGTGTACCGCGGTTCGGCTGATGACAATATTTACACTAGCAGGCACTGAAATATCTTTCCCCCCGATTATGGCATTCGCCACGGTTTTAGAAGTGGGAGCAGCAGTGGCAGCAATCAGGAAACTTTGATTTCGGGCTTGACGTTTTTATGATTGTTGATGCAGACGTAGGAGCACCAATTTTTTTTCCTTGTCCCGGGTGCCCCACAAGAGAATATAATGTGCATAGCGGAAGAACACCGCCAATAGAATAGGACATGTGGCGCCAAATTTTTTCATGGAATGAGCTAAACGCCTTCCTGTGACGCTGCGCCTTTTTTCAACAAACCTGGTTATTAATACCGCTGCTACAATGGAAGAAACAGATTTAGAGAGCTCCAGCTTCCCCGCGCGTAGTATTGCTAGATTAATTTCATTAGCTCTCGCGTTTAGAAATGATTTATTTGAAGATCAACTATCGACAGGTGTGTCGCTTGTCGACAATTGAAAATAATTTGGCCAAGTGGACCTGTTGCGATCGCGAGTCAATCAATAGTTCAGTTGATTGAAATTTATGCATGGGTTTGCTTCAGTTTGAAAAGAAGAATTAGGTTCTGCTTTTAATTGAATCTAACTTGGTGAATATTGACACAATAAAATCACGGGTTTTATCAGTGAACATTGTTTTTCTCTTCTGAAGGATAACCCCCGAAAATTTTGGAGATGTGGTCAGTGGTAATAGATCCAGTGTAGTTGAGCTTTGTAATGCGAATAATGTTCTGTAGATAAAAATGATTGTTCCAATTTCATGAACGATGTGTTTGCTACTTATTTTTCTCACGCAACTTCAAATTGTTACCCTACTATTTTTCGTGCTACTTTTAGCCCTGTACTCTTCTGTTTGTATTGACGCATTTAGTAAAGGCCTACTTAATAAAGAACCTTAAAATTCCCACCTATGCCGGGATTAACAGCATTATTGAAAGTTTTCGAAAAGCACTACGAACTATTCATCTTTGATTTCTTTCAAACTTTGCTGCACAATGTCTAACAATTGGAAGATAGGGAAGGTGGCTCCCCCGCATAACTCAGGGCATGCTCACTTCCATTGAACTACAGACCCATATCACTAATTAGCGTGCCGTGTAAATTACCTGAAGAAGTAATTTAGTTTCGCTTCCTTGCCTTTCTGGAGTCCAATTCTTTTTCCACTAATTGTCCACAAGGGTTCAGAAAGCTATTTTCTTGTGAAACACGGCTCCTATCATTTGCTAATGACCTGTTTCGTGCTATTGGTGCGGGACTTAATAGTTGACTGCATTTTCTTAGATTTTTGCTAAGGCTTCCGACCCTGTCTCGCACGACCTACTTCTCTTTAAGCAGAGTAAACTTTATATCGATCCTGACATCTCGGGTTGGATTAAATGTCCCTTGTGTAACCGCTCATAATATATTTCTGCCAATAGGTAAAATTCTTCTACTACTCCTCTAACGACTGTTGCACCACAGGAATTTGTCATTGAGCCTCTCTTGCTTCTAATATACATTAACGGCATTCCATCGCAAATAGTGCCATCTATTAAATTGTTTGCGGATGACTGTGTACTCTATCGCGTAATAAATGATCTCCCTGATTGTGCTATACTACAACACCCCGACCTTGACGTAGTTTCTTCTTGGTGCGCTTAATCGCTGATGAAGCTGAACGTTGCTAAACGTAAAAGCGAGCGTGTTTCCCGTCTTCCAAAAATCACTGACCCTGCTATATACGTCCTTAAAATTATACCCTTAGCTTCTGTTGCTGCATACAAGTATCTTGGTGTTCACATAACTCATAATTAGGGTTCCGTGCTTTCGGATAAATCCGGAAAACTTCGAAAAACACCCGCCAGTAAAATTTTGCTCCATTCGGATTTATCCGAGAAACTCCGAATTTTTATGTGCAAATGCACCCCCCTCCCCCTACAAAGAAAAGGAAAAAAGTAAAAGACTTTTTTTTTAATATAAATTGATCATGCAGGGTCAATGATCCTGGAAAAATGCCACCATAATTATCATTCGAACCTCGGACCGTTTTCAAAAAGGGTCTTACAGCTTGTCTCGTCAAGCTTGGTTCAGGGAGAAAGGTCATTGTACATACGAGTCACGACAAAAGCCACTCTTTTGGTTCCCAGTTTGGGCCATGGGATTTGTGTTTTAAACAAAAAAAAAAGGTTTTTTTTTTTTTTTTTTTTTGGGGGGGGGGGGGGGGGGGGTAAAGTGAAAGCTATGTACCATAGAGAGCGCTGGCCTACGGATCCCCATGTGGCTGGTTCGAATCCTGGCCGAGGTGCCCGCAATCTGACGGAGGCTTATTGCGGAGAAGGCGCCGTGTAACCGAGCTTTCGGTTGCACGTCAAAAGATCCCCAGGTAATCCAAATTAACCCTCAGTCCTCCGCTGGGGCGTGCCAGATGCCCACCGTTGGTTCGGCACGTAAAAATCTCAAATTTGAATTTGAAGATTGTATCAAATAAGAAAGAGGGGCAGTTGGAACTTCTCTATTCCATCATTAACCGCTCCACCTAGCGTGGCCGAGGGCTAGATTGATGGAATAGGATGGGATGACTGCGAGCTTCCTAGTGACTACCTCCAGCAGTTTATTGATTTTAAGGCATCAATGTTTATCTAAGCAAGACTTGTGGGCAACTTTTGCCGTGGGACAAATTAGTGATCCCAATGGCAATGGCACAAACGTTAAAGTCAACTGAAGAAATATTAATTGATACAAGGGCGGTTTATTTTTTATTTTATTTTTTATCTGGCATTCGTTTACATCCGGATAATATTAATTTATTTATTTTTCTTAGAAAACGCTGCGAAATTAAACTCCTAATTTCGGAGAATTTGGAATCCAACAAATATAAACTCCGATAAACTCCGAATCTTCGGCACAAAATAAACCCCGAAAAACACCCTCCGAGTTAGACAAAAAATAAACTCGGAAAACACGAAATCCTACTTATAAGTACTAAACGAGCGTGTTGGTAACGGTAATTAGACATGAGGAAGATACATAGAAAGGGGGGAAGTCTTCGTTGTCCGTCCCCCCTTTCTATGTATCTTCCTCATGTCTAATTACCTACTGATAACTTTCCTGGAACATGCACGTCGACTACGTAGTAATAATGCAAATCGTATGATAGGGTTTTTCGAAGGGCCACTTCCGTTCCGCGAATCTTGCGGTCAAACTACAATTATGTAAAACATTAGTCTGGCCAAAACTTGAATATGCCTGTTCCGTTTGAGACCCGGGACACGTAAGAGTATTAAACAGTATCGAATCAGTCTAGACCAGAGGAGCCATTTTATATTTCTCATTATTCCCGTACTGCTAGTGTTTCATCAATGAAAACAACCTTCGACTCACCTGACCTCGCTTTAAGCCGTAATTACCTTCGTCTTTGTCGTTTTCATAAGATCTATTATGCTAACCCAAATCTACAAGATCAACTTTTTTTTCATGCGTCAATGTGTCCCCTCGCAATGATCACCAATGTAAGATTCGCACGCCAACTAGCCACACAAACATCTGTTTTGACTCTTTTATTCCAAGAACATCTGACAACTGGAACCACTTCTCTGCCTTAATCGTGCCCATCCATGACGCCGCATATTTCGAGAAGGTTGCCATCGATTTCATCTGTACCATCCACTCCTTTCTGAACAGCCTCCGGGCTTGTGAGTAGGAAAATAAATGAAGAAATCACCCAGTGACCAAGGAGCATCCACGGCCCCTATAATATTCGGCTGGAGAATATGCTAAGCATTGCCTTGTCATATACTGGACTTATCAATAGATATCCTCGTACAAAGCATGACAAGGGCTGTCATCAAAACCCAAGTGTTCATTCAGGGCACAAAACTGAGCGGCAAAATCTTGTTTCTGCCAATCCCCTTTAGATGTAAAATGAGTAAAAGCGTAGATCTTTTGCTCGCGCTAACAGTGGCGCCCACTGTTTTCCTCCAGTTTGCTCTAATGTTCAGTTTTGTTTTCTTGGTATCCCACTGCATCTATCCCATACCTTCAGTTTACAGGGATATGCCGAAGTGTTGTCACGCTTTAGGTTTTCGTGTTTTTAAGGCATGTAATGCACCCCCCCCCCCTCCCCCCCGGTGCCAAAATTGTCTCCATTCGTCCGTCGCTCCGAGCATTTCCCGCTAAATTTAGCGGGAAAATAGACGTCACGTGAACGAAGGTCACGTTGATTATGTAAAATTTTGTCCCCAGGCAAAATTTACCGGGAAACCTTACATCACGTGTTCTATACACCCTTCCAGTTTCCCCGCTAAACCTAGAGGGAAAGTCGATGGTACCATGACCTTTTCAGATTCTCCGCTAAGGTTAGTGGGAAAATGGACGTCACATAACCTAACGTCACGAGACTCGTACATTAATTCAATTGTCCCTCTAAATATAGCCGGGAAGTTGAGGTCGCCAATATACACTAATTCAGTGTGTTTGCTGATGCGACGGGGAAAATCAAATTCACGTGACACAAGCATCGTTACTTTCCCGAAAAATTTAGCGGGACAATTGACATCACGTGACCTAACGTCACGAGACTCGTACATTAATTCAATTGTCCCTCTAAATATAGCCGGGAAGTTGAGCTCGCCGATATAGACTAATTCAGTGTGTTTGCTGATATGACGGGGAAAGTCGATGTCACGTGACACACGCATCATTACTTTCCCGAAAAATTTAGCGGGATAATTGACATCACGTAACATAACGTCCTTTGACTCGTACATTAATTCAATTGTCCCTCTAAATATAGCCGGGAAGTTGAGGTCGCCAATATACACTAATTCAGTGTGTTTGCTGATATGACGGGGAAAATCGAATTCACGTGACACGCGCATCGTTACTTTCCCGAAAAATTTAGCGGGACAATTGACATCACGTAACATAACGTCCTTTGACTCGTACATTAATTCAATTGTCCCTCTAAATATAGCCGGGAAGTTGAGGTCGCCAATATACACTAATTCAGTGTGTTTGCTGATATGACGGGGAAAATCGAATTCACGTGACACGCGCATCGTTACTTTCCCGAAAAATTTAGCGGGACAATTGACATCACGTAACATAACGTCCTTTGACTCGTACATTAATTCAATTGTCCCTCTAAATATAGCCGGGAAGTTGAGGTCGCCAATATACACTAATTCAGTGTGTTTGCTGATATGACGGGGAAAATCGAATTCACGTGACACGCGCATCGTTACTTTCCCGAAAAATTTAGCGGGATAATTGACATCACGTAACATAACGTCCTTTGACTCGTACATTAATTCAATTGTCCCTCTAAATATAGCCGGGAAGTTGAGGTCGCCAATATACACTAATTCAGTGTGTTTGCTGATATGACGGGGAAAATCGAATTCACGTGACACGCGCATCGTTACTTTCCCGAAAAATTTAGCGGGACAATTGACATCACGTAACATAACGTAACGAGACTCGTACATTAATTCAATTATCCCTCTAAATATAGCCGGGAAGTTGAGGTCGCCAATATACACTAATTCAGTGTGTTTGCTGATATGACGGGGAAAATCGAATTCACGTGACACACGCATCGTTACTTTCCCGAAAAATTTAGCGGGACAATTGACATCACGTCACATAACGTAACGAGACTCGTACATTAATTCAATTGTCCCTCTAAATATAGCCGTGAAGTTGAGGTCGCCAATATACACTAATTCAGTGTGTTTGCTGATATGACGGGGAAAATCGAATTCACGTGACACACGCATCGTTACTTTCCCGA
Source organism: Ixodes scapularis (assembly GCF_016920785.2). Classification (NCBI taxonomy): domain Eukaryota; kingdom Metazoa; phylum Arthropoda; class Arachnida; order Ixodida; family Ixodidae; genus Ixodes; species Ixodes scapularis. Next base: position 103,854,974 of record NW_024609884.1, on the reverse strand, counting down.
AAAATTTAGCGGGATAATTGAAATCCCGTAAACTAACGTCACGAGACTCGTACGTTAATTCAATTGTCCCTCTAAATATAGCCGGGAAGTTGAGGTCGCCAATATACACTAATTCAGTGTGTTTGCTGATATGACGGGGAAAATCGAATTCACGTGACACACGCATCGTTACTTTCCCGAAAAATTTAGCGGGATAATTGAAATCCCGTAAACTAACGTCACGAGACTCGTACATTAATTCAATTGTCCCTCTAAATATAGCCGGGAAGTTGAGGTCGCCAATATATACTAATTCAGTGTGTTTGCTGATATGACGGGGAAAATCGAATTCACGTGACACACGCATCGTTACTTTCCCGAAAAATTTAGCGGGATAATTGACATCACGTAAGCTAACGTCACGAGGCTCGTACATTAATTCAATTGTCCCTCTAAATATAGCCGGGAAGTTGAGGTCGCCAATATACACTAATTTAGTGTGTTTGCTGATACGACGGGGAAAATCGATGTCACGTGAAACACGCATCATTACTTTCCCGAAAAATTTAGCGGGATAACTGACATCACGTAAGCTAACGTCACGAGGCTCGTGCATTAATTCAATTGTCCCTCTAAATATAGCCGGGAAGTTGAGGTCGCCAATATACACTAATTTAGTGTGTTTGCTGATACGACGGGGAAAATCGATGTCACGTGACACACGCATCATTACTTTCCCGAAAAATTTAGCGGGATAATTGACATCACGTAAGCTAACGTCACGAGGCTCGTACATTAATTCAATTGTCCCTCTAAATATAGCCCGGAAGTTGAGGTCGCCAATATACACTAATTCAGTGTGTTCGCTGATGCGACGGGGAAAATCAAATTCACGTGACACAAGCATCGTTACTTTCCCGAAAAATTTAGCGGGATAACTGACATCACGTAAGCTAACGTCACGAGGCTCGTGCATTAATTCAATTGTCCCTCTAAATATAGCCGGGAAGTTGAGGTCGCCAATATACACTAATTTAGTGTGTTTGCTGATACGACGGGGAAAATCGATGTCACGTGACACACGCATCATTACTTTCCCGAAAAATTTAGCGGGATAATTGACATCACGTAAGCTAACGTCACGAGGCTCGTACATTAATTCAATTGTCCCTCTAAATATAGCCCGGAAGTTGAGGTCGCCAATATACACTAATTCAGTGTGTTTGCTGATGCGACGGGGAAAATCAAATTCACGTGACACAAGCATCGTTACTTTCCCGAAAAATTTAGCGGGATAACTGACATCACGTAAGCTAACGTCACGAGGCTCGTGCATTAATTCAATTGTCCCTCTAAATATAGCCGGGAAGTTGAGGTCGCCAATATACACTAATTTAGTGTGTTTGCTGATACGACGGGGAAAATCGATGTCACGTGACACACGCATCATTACTTTCCCGAAAAATTTAGCGGGATAATTGACATCACGTAAGCTAACGTCACGAGGCTCGTACATTAATTCAATTGTCCCTCTAAATATAGCCCGGAAGTTGAGGTCGCCAATATACACTAATTCAGTGTGTTCGCTGATGCGACGGGGAAAATCAAATTCACGTGACACAAGCATCGTTACTTTCCCGAAAAATTTAGCGGGATAACTGACATCACGTAAGCTAACGTCACGAGGCTCGTGCATTAATTCAATTGTCCCTCTAAATATAGCCGGGAAGTTGAGGTCGCCAATATACACTAATTTAGTGTGTTTGCTGATACGACGGGGAAAATCGATGTCACGTGACACACGCATCATTACTTTCCCGAAAAATTTAGCGGGATAATTGACATCACGTAAGCTAACGTCACGAGGCTCGTACATTAATTCAATTGTCCCTCTAAATATAGCCCGGAAGTTGAGGTCGCCAATATACACTAATTTAGTGTGTTTGCTGATACGACGGGGAAAATCGATGTCACGTGAAACACGCATCATTACTTTCCCGAAAAATTTAGCGGGATAACTGACATCACGTAAGCTAACGTCACGAGGCTCGTGCATTAATTCAATTGTCCCTCTAAATATAGCCGGGAAGTTGAGGTCGCCAATATACACTAATTTAGTGTGTTTGCTGATACGACGGGGAAAATCGATGTCACGTGACACACGCATCATTACTTTCCCGAAAAATTTAGCGGGATAATTGACATCACGTAAGCTAACGTCACGAGGCTCGTACATTAATTCAATTGTCCCTCTAAATATAGCCCGGAAGTTGAGGTCGCCAATATACACTAATTCAGTGTGTTCGCTGATGCGACGGGGAAAATCAAATTCACGTGACACAAGCATCGTTACTTTCCCGAAAAATTTAGCGGGATAACTGACATCACGTAAGCTAACGTCACGAGGCTCGTGCATTAATTCAATTGTCCCTCTAAATATAGCCGGGAAGTTGAGGTCGCCAATATACACTAATTTAGTGTGTTTGCTGATACGACGGGGAAAATCGATGTCACGTGACACACGCATCATTACTTTCTCGAAAAATTTAGCGGGATAATTGAAATCCCGTAAACTAACGTCACGAGACTCGTACATTAATTCAATTGTCCCTCTAAATATAGCCGGGAAGTTGAGGTCGCCAATATACACTAATTCAGTGTGTTTGCTGATATGACGGGGAAAATCGAATTCACGTGACACACGCATCATTACTTTCCCGAAAAATTTAGCAGGACAATTGAAATCCCGTAAACTAACGTCACGAGACTCGTACATTAATTCAATTGTCCCTCTAAATATAGCCGGGAAGTTGAGGTCGCCAATATACACTAATTCAGTGTGTTTGCTGATGCGACGGGGAAAATCGAATTCACGTGACACACGCATCATTACTTTCCCGAAAAATTTAGCGGGATAATTGAAATCCCGTAAACTAACGTCACGAGACTCGTAAATTAATTCAATTGTCCCTCTAAATATAGCCGGGAAGTTGAGGTCGCCAATATACACTAATTCAGTGTGTTTGCTGATATGACGGGGAAAATCGAATTCACGTGACACACGCATCATTACTTTCCCGAAAAATTTAGCGGGATAATTGAAATCCCGTAAACTAACGTCACGAGACTCGTACATTAATTCAATTGTCCCTCTAAATATAGCCGGGAAGTTGAGGTCGCCAATATATACTAATTCAGTGTGTTTGCTGATATGACGGGGAAAATCGAATTCACGTGACACACGCATCGTTACTTTCCCGAAAAATTTAGCGGGATAATTGACATCACGTAAGCTAACGTCACGAGGCTCGTACATTAATTCAATTGTCCCTCTAAATATAGCCGGGAAGTTGAGGTCGCCAATATACACTAATTCAGTGTGTTTGCTGATGCGACGGGGAAAATCAAATTCACGTGACACAAGCATCGTTACTTTCCCGAAAAATTTAGCAGGACAATTGACATCCCGTAACATAACGTAACGAGACTCGTACAATAATTCAATTGTCGCTCTAAATATAGCCGGGAAGTTGAGGTCGCCAATATACACTAATTCAGTGTGTTTGCTGATACGACGGGGAAAATCGATGTCACGTGACACACGCATCATTACTTTCCCGAAAAATTTAGCGGGATAACTGACATCACGTAAGCTAACGTCACGAGGCTCGTGCATTAATTCAATTGTCCCTCTAAATATAGCCGGGAAGTTGAGGTCGCCAATATACACTAATTTAGTGTGTTTGCTGATACGACGGGGAAAATCGATGTCACGTGAAACACGCATCATTACTTTCCCGAAAAATTTAGCGGGATAACTGACATCACGTAAGCTAACGTCACGAGGCTCGTGCATTAATTCAATTGTCCCTCTAAATATAGCCGGGAAGTTGAGGTCGCCAATATACACTAATTTAGTGTGTTTGCTGATACGACGGGGAAAATCGATGTCACGTGACACACGCATCATTACTTTCCCGAAAAATTTAGCGGGATAATTGACATCACGTAAGCTAACGTCACGAGGCTCGTACATTAATTCAATTGTCCCTATAAATATAGCCCGGAAGTTGAGGTCGCCAATATACACTAATTCAGTGTGTTTGCTGATATGACGGGGAAAATCGAATTCACGTGACACAAGCATCGTTACTTTCCCGAAAAATTTAGCGGGATAATTGACATCACGTAAGCTAACGTCACGAGGCTCGTACATTAATTCAATTGTCCCTCTAAATATAGCCCGGAAGTTGAGGTCGCCAATATACACTAATTTAGTGTGTTTGCTGATACGACGGGGAAAATCGATGTCTCGTGACACACGCATCATTACTTTCCCGAAAAATTTAGCGAGATAATTGACATCACGTAAGCTAACGTCACGAGGCTCGTACATTAATTCAATTGTCCCTCTAAATATAGCCCGGAAGTTGAGGTCGCCAATATACACTAATTCAGTGTGTTTGCTGATGCGACGGGGAAAATCAAATTCACGTGACACAAGCATCGTTACTTTCCCGAAAAATTTAGCGGGATAACTGACATCACGTAAGCTAACGTCACGAGGCTCGTGCATTAATTCAATTGTCCCTCTAAATATAGCCGGGAAGTTGAGGTCGCCAATATACACTAATTTAGTGTGTTTGCTGATACGACGGGGAAAATCGATGTCACGTGACACACGCATCATTACTTTCCCGAAAAATTTAGCGGGATAATTGACATCACGTAAGCTAACGTCACGAGGCTCGTACATTAATTCAATTGTCCCTCTAAATATAGCCCGGAAGTTGAGGTCGCCAATATACACTAATTTAGTGTGTTTGCTGATACGACGGGGAAAATCGATGTCACGTGACACACGCATCATTACTTTCCCGAAAAATTTAGCGGGATAATTGACATCACGTAAGCTAACGTCACGAGGCTCGTACATTAATTCAATTGTCCCTCTAAATATAGCCCGGAAGTTGAGGTCGCCAATATACACTAATTCAGTGTGTTTGCTGATGCGACGGGGAAAATCAAATTCACGTGACACAAGCATCGTTACTTTCCCGAAAAATTTAGCGGGATAACTGACATCACGTAAGCTAACGTCACGAGGCTCGTGCATTAATTCAATTGTCCCTCTAAATATAGCCGGGAAGTTGAGGTCGCCAATATACACTAATTTAGTGTGTTTGCTGATACGACGGGGAAAATCGATGTCACGTGACACACGCATCATTACTTTCCCGAAAAATTTAGCGGGATAATTGACATCACGTAAGCTAACGTCACGAGGCTCGTACATTAATTCAATTGTCCCTCTAAATATAGCCCGGAAGTTGAGGTCGCCAATATACACTAATTTAGTGTGTTTGCTGATATGACGGGGAAAATCGAATTCACGTGACACACGCATCGTTACTTTGCCGAAAAATTTAGCGGGATAATTGAAATCCCGTAACATAACGTAACGAGACTCGTACAATAATTCAATTGTCGCTCTAAATATAGCCGGCAAGTTGAGGTCGCCAATATACACTAATTTAGTGTGTTTGCTGATACGACGGGGAAAATCGATGTCACGTGACACACGCATCATTACTTTCCCGAAAAATTTAGCGGGATAATTGACATCACGTAAGCTAACGTCACGAGGCTCGTACATTAATTCAATTGTCCCTCTAAATATAGCCCGGAAGTTCAGGTCGCCAATATACACTAATTCAGTGTGTTTGCTGATATGACGGGGAAAATCGAATTCACGTGACACACGCATCGTTACTTTCCCGAAAAATTTAGCGGGATAATTGAAATCCCGTAACATAACGTAACGAGACTCGTACAATAATTCAATTGTCCCTCTAAATATAGCCGGGAAGTTGAGGTCGCCAATATACACTAATTTAGTGTGTTTGCTGATACGACGGGGAAAATCGATGTCACGTGACACACGCATCATTACTTTCCCGAAAAATTTAGCGGGATAATTGACATCACGTAAGCTAACGTCACGAGGCTCGTACATTAATTCAATTGTCCCTCTAAATATAGCCCGGAAGTTGAGGTCGCCAATATACACTAATTCAGTGTGTTTGCTGACATGACGGGGAAAATCGAATTCACGTGACACACGCATCGTTACTTTCCCGAAACATTTAGCGGGATAATTGAAATCCCGTAAACTAACGTCACGAGACTCGTACATTAATTCAATTGTCCCTCTAAATATAGCCGGGAAGTTGAGGTCGCCAATATACACTAATTCAGTGTGTTTGCTGATGCGACGGGGAAAATCAAATTCACGTGACACAAGCATCGTTACTTTCCCGAAAAATTTAGCAGGACAATTGACATCCCGTAACATAACGTAACGAGACTCGTACAATAATTCAATTGTCGCTCTAAATATAGCCGGAAAGTTGAGGTCGCCAATATACACTAATTCAGTGTGTTTGCTGATACGACGGGGAAAATCGATGTCACGTGACACACGCATCATTACTTTCCCGAAAAATTTAGCGGGATAACTGACATCACGTAAGCTAACGTCACGAGGCTCGTGCATTAATTCAATTGTCCCTCTAAATATAGCCGGGAAGTTGAGGTCGCCAATATACACTAATTTAGTGTGTTTGCTGATACGACGGGGAAAATCGATGTCACGTGACACACGCATCATTACTTTCCCGAAAAATTTAGCGGGATAACTGACATCACGTAAGCTAACGTCACGAGGCTCGTGCATTAGTTCAATTGTCCCTCTAAATATAGCCGGGAAGTTGAGGTCGCCAATATACACTAATTTAGTGTGTTTGCTGATACGACGGGGAAAATCGATGTCACGTGACACACGCATCATTACTTTCCCGAAAAATTTAGCGGGATAATTGACATCACGTAAGCTAACGTCACGAGGCTCGTACATTAATTCAATTGTCCCTCTAAATATAGCCCGGAAGTTGAGGTCGCCAATATACACTAATTCAGTGTGTTTGCTGATATGACGGGGAAAATCGATGTCACGTGACACACGCATCGTTACTTTCCCGAAAAATTTAGCGGGATAATTGACATCACGTAAGCTAACGTCACGAGGCTCGTGCATTAATTCAATTGTCCCTCTAAATATAGCCCGGAAGTTGAGGTCGCCAATATACACTAATTCAGTGTGTTTGCTGATATGACGGGGAAAATCGATGTCACGTGACACACGCATCATTACTTTCCCGAAAAATTTAGCGGGATAATTGACATCACGTAAGCTAACGTCACGAGGCTCGTGCATTAATTCAATTGTCCCTCTAAATATAGCCCGGAAGTTGAGGTCGCCAATATACACTAATTCAGTGTGTTTGCTGATATGACGGGGAAAATCGATGTCACGTGACACACGCATCGTTACTTTCCCGAAAAATTTAGCGGGATAATTGACATCACGTAAGCTAACGTCACGAGGCTCGTGCATTAATTAAATTGTCCCTCTAAATATAGCCGGGAAGTTGAGGTCGCCAATATACACTAATTTAGTGTGTTTGCTGATATGACGGGGAAAATCAAATTCACGTGGCACACGCATCGTTACTTTCCCGAAAAATTTAGCGGGATAATTGACATCACGTAAGCTAACGTCACGAGGCTCGTGCATTAATTCAATTGTCCCTCTAAATATAGCCGGGAAGTTGAGGTCGCCAATATACACTAATTTAGTGTGTTTGCTGATATGACGGGGAAAATCAAATTCACGTGGCACACGCATCGTTACTTTCCCGAACAATTTAGCGGGATAATTGACATCACGTAAGCTAACGTCACGAGAATCGTGCATTAATTCAATTGTCCCTCTAAATATAGCCCGGAAGTTGAGGTCGCCAATATACACTAATTCAGTGTGTTCGCTGATGCGACGGGGAAAATCAAATTCACGTGACACACGCATCGTTACTTTCCCGAAAAATTTAGCAGGACAATTGACATCCCGTAACATAACGTAACGAGACTCGTACAATAATTCAATTGTCGCTCTAAATATAGCCGGGAAGTTGAGGTCGCCAATATACACTAATTCAGTGTGTTTGCTGATACGACGGGGAAAATCGATGTCACGTGACACACGCATCATTACTTTCCCGAAAAATTTAGCGGGATAATTGACATCACGTAAACTAACGTCACGAGACTCGTACATTAATTCAATTGTCCCTTTAAATATAGCCGGGAAGTTGAGGTCGCCAATATACACTAATTCAGTGTGTTTGCTGATATGACGGGGAAAATCAAATTCACGTGACACACGCATCGTTACTTTCCCGAAAAATTTAGCGGGACAATTGACATCCCGTAACATAGCGTAACGAGACTCGTACAATAATTCAATTGTCGCTCTAAATATAGCCGGGAAGTTGAGGTCGCCAATATACACTAATTCAGTGTGTTTGCTGATACGACGGGGAAAATCGATGTCACGTGACACACGCATCATTACTTTCCCGAAAAATTTAGCGGGATAATTGACATCACGTAAGCTAACGTCACGAGGCTCGTGCATTAATTCAATTGTCCCTCTAAATATAGCCGGGAAGTTGAGGTCGCCAATATACACTAATTTAGTGTGTTTGCTGATATGACGGGGAAAATCAAATTCACGTGGCACACGCATCGTTACTTTCCCGAAAAATTTAGCGGGATAATTGACATCACGTAAGCTAACGTCACGAGGCTCGTGCATTAATTCAATTGTCCCTCTAAATATAGCCGGGAAGTTGAGGTCGCCAATATACACTAATTCAGTGTGTTTGCTGATATGACGGGGAAAATCAAATTCACGTGACACACGCATCGTTACTTTCCCGAAAAATTTAGCAGGACAATTGACATCCCGTAACATAACGTAACGAGACTCGTACAATAATTCAATTGTCGCTCTAAATATAGCCGGGAAGTTGAGGTCGCCAATATACACTAATTCAGTGTGTTTGCTGATACGACGGGGAAAATCGATGTCACGTGACACACGCATCATTACTTTCCCGAAAAATTTAGCGGGATAATTGACATCACGTAAACTAACGTCACGAGACTCCTACATTAATTCAATTGTCCCTTTAAATATAGCCGGGAAGTTGAGGTCGCCAATATACACTAATTCAGTGTGTTTGCTCATATGACGGGGAAAATCAAATTCACGTGACACACGCATCGTTACTTTCCCGAAAAATTTAGCGGGACAATTGACATCCCGTAACATAGCGTAACGAGACTCGTACAATAATTCAATTGTCCCTCTAAATATAGCCGGGAAGTTGAGGTCGCCAATATACACTAATTCAGTGTGTTTGCTGATATGACGGGGAAAATCAAATTCACGTGACACACGCATCGTTACTTTCCCGAAAAATTTAGCGGGATGATTGACATCACGTAATATAACGTAACGAGACTCTTACAATAATTCAATTGTCCCTCTAAATATAGTCGGGAAGTTGAGGTCGCCAATATACACTAATTCAGTGTGTTTGCTGATATGACGGGGAAAATCAATTTCACGTGACACACGCATCGTTACTTTCCCGAAACATTTAGCGGGACAATTGACATCCCGTAACATAACGTAACGAGACTCGTACAATAATTCAATTGTCCCTCTAAATATAGCCGGGAAGTTGAGGTCGCCAATATACACTAATTCAGTGTGTTTGCTGATATGACGGGGAAAATCAAATTCACGTGACACACGCATCGTTACTTTCCCGAAAAATTTAGCGGGACAATTGACATCCCGTAACATAGCGTAACGAGACTCGTACAATAATTCAATTGTCCCTCTAAATATAGCCGGGAAGTTGAGGTCGCCAATATACACTAATTCAGTGTGTTTGCTGATATGACGGGGAAAATCAAATTCACGTGACACACGCATCGTTACTTTCCCGAAAAATTTAGCGGGATAATTGACATCACGTAACATAACGTAACGAGACTCTTACAATAATTCAATTGTCCCTCTAAATATAGTCGGGAAGTTGAGGTCGCCAATATACACTAATTCAGTGTGTTTGCTGATATGACGGGGAAAATCAAATTCACGTGACACACGCATCGTTACTTTCCCGAAAAATTTAGCGGGACAATTGACATCCCGTAACATAACGTAACGAGACTCGTACAATAATTCAATCGTCCCTCTAAATATAGCCGGGAAGTTGAGGTCGCCAATATACACTAATTCAGTGTGTTTGCTGATATGACGGGGAAAATCAAATTCACGTGACACACGCATCGTTACTTTCCCGAAAAATTTAGCGGGACAATTGACATCCCGTAACATAACGTAACGAGACTCGTACAATAATTCAATTGTCGCTCTAAATATAGCCGGGAAGTTGAGGTCGCCAATATACACTAATTCAGTGTGTTTGCTGATACGACGGGGAAAATCGATGTCACGTGACACACGCATCATTACTTTCCCGAAAAATTTAGCGGGATAATTGACATCACGTAAACTAACGTCACGAGACTCGTACATTAATTCAATTGTCCCTTTAAATATAGCCTGGAAGTTGAGGTCGCCAATATACACTAATTCAGTGTGTTTGCTGATATGACGGGGAAAATCAAATTCACGTGACACACGCATCGTTACTTTCCCGAAAAATTTAGCGGGACAATTGACATCCCGTAACATAGCGTAACGAGACTCGTACAATAATTCAATTGTCGCTCTAGATATAGCCGGGAAGTTGAGGTCGCCAATATACACTAATTCAGTGTGTTTGCTAATACGACGGGGAAAATCGATGTCACGTGACACACGCGTCATTACTTTCCCGAAAAATTTAGCGGGATAATTGACATCACGTAAGTTAACGTCACGAGGCTCGTGCATTAATTCAATTGTCCCTCTAAATATAGCCGGGAAGTTGAGGTCGCCAATATACACTAATTTAGTGTGTTTGCTGATATGACGGGGAAAATCAAATTCACGTGACACACGCATCGTTACTTTCCCGAAATATTTAGCGGGACAATTGACATCCCGTAACATAGCGTAACGAGACTCGTACAATAATTCAATTGTCGCTCTAAATATAGCCGGGAAGTTGAGGTCGCCAATATACACTAATTCAGTGTGTTTGCTGATATGACGGGGAAAATCGATGTCACGTGACACACGCATCATTACTTTCCCGAAAAATTTAGCGGGATAATTGACATCACGTAAGCTAACGTCACGAGGCTCGTACATTAATTCAATTGTCCCTCTAAATATAGCCCGGAAGTTGAGGTCGCCAATATACACTAATTCAGTGTGTTTGCTGATGCGACGGGGAAAATCAAATTCACGTGACACACGCATCGTTACTTTCCCGAAACATTTAGCAGGACAATTGACATCCCGTAACATAACGTAACGAGACTCGTACAATAATTCAATTGTCGCTCTAAATATAGCCGGGAAGTTGAGGTCGCCAATATACACTAATTCAGTGTGTTTGCTGATATGACGGGGAAAATCGATGTCACGTGACACACGCATCATTACTTTCCCGAAAAATTTAGCGGGATAATTGACATCACGTAAACTAACGTCACGAGACTCGTACATTAATTCAATTGTCCCTTTAAATATAGCCGGGAAGTTGAGGTCGCCAATATACACTAATTCAGTGTGTTTGCTGATATGACGGGGAAAATCAAATTCACGTGACACACGCATCGTTACTTTCCCGAAAAATTTAGCGGGACAATTGACATCCCGTAACATAGCGTAACGAGACTCGTACAATAATTCAATTGTCCCTCTAAATATAGCCGGGAAGTTGAGGTCGCCAATATACACTAATTCAGTGTGTTTGCTGATATGACGGGGAAAATCAAATTCACGTGACACACGCATCGTTACTTTCCCGAAAAATTTAGCGGGACAATTGACATCCCGTAACATAACGTAACGAGACTCTTACAATAATTCAATTGTCCCTCTAAATATAGTCGGGAAGTTGAGGTCGCCAATATACACTAATTCAGTGTGTTTGCTGATATGACGGGGAAAATCAAATTCACGTGACACACGCATCGTTACTTTCCCGAAAAATTTAGCGGGACAATTGACATACCGTAACATAACGTAACGAGACTCGTACAATAATTCAATCGTCCCTCTAAATATAGCCGGGAAGTTGAGGTCGCCAATATACACTAATTCAGTGTGTTTGCTGATATGACGGGGAAAATCAAATTCACGTGACACACGCATCGTTACTTTCCCGAAAAATTTAGCGGGATAATTGACATCACGTAAACTAACGTAACGAGACTCGTACATTAATTCAATTGTCCCTCTAAATATATCCGGGAAGTTGAGGTCGCAAATATACATTAATTCAGTGCGTTTGCTGATATGACGGGGAAAATCGAATTCACGTGACACACGCATCATTACTTTCCCCAACCATTTAGCGGGATAATTGACATCACGTAACCTAACGTCACAGGACTGCTAGATCAATTCTATTCCCCCCTAAATTTGGCCGAAAAACTGAGATTACTAGTATATACCAATTCAGTCTCCTTGCTGAAATGGTGGAGAAATTGTTGGCACGCGGCCGATGCGTCATAAGCTTTCCAATAAATTTGGCGGGAAGATTTATTTTAAAAAGTATAGGTTCCTCTTCACTCCCCGAAACAACTGTTTAATATATTCTAAACGCATTTAAAATATCACTCTTTATATACTGCATTTATAGGACTTTGGGGAAAAATGTCGCTGCCAATATATTTTTAATAATTAGCATTTGACTATAATTGATTTCCATTCTCCTGTTGAGGGCCATTACACGTGTACGTTTAAAAGCACCAAATCGACAGTTAAACTTGGCCTATGCCTTGATGATCAGAGCAGAAAGTCGTTTCAGGCTACCGTGTTGGCCACAATATAAGAAACACAACGTTCACGGACATCGTGCTCCAGTTGCTATTTTATTATTTCGGATGTATCAGTCTAATTGTTATTTTGTCGCCGGTAATACATTATCCTGACTAATTCTTATCGGGAATGCAAGACACCAGACGAAAGTCGTCAGTCGCTTTTTTTAGATAAAATTATCTCCAGTATAAAATTAAAATAAAAAAAAAACACATCTCCCACTGAGGCTATACCCCAGAAGCCATAAAAAAAAAATAATACCGCTTACGAACTTTACAATTCTTTGAACCGGCACGTGGGAACATTGATCTCTGCCAGATTAAGAAACCTCGGATTCTGCCGAGCGTTTTTTCTTTTTCTTTTACATCTGAGGGGATTGGAAAGCTGCAGCCCCGCCCCTCATGCCAAAAATTTTCTCTGTCGGTCCGTGCATTTCCCACTAAATAGAGCGGGGAAATCGACGCCAGGTGAAGGAGCGTCACATGACCAAGTTCCGCTGTGCATATGATTAATGCCAGCTTTACTATGTGCTGCGATGGAGCAAGAGTCCAAGCAAAGGGAAAAAGAAGGAACGCAACGCGAGCGCGAATGCATGCCGCAGACACAAGTTGAGCAGCGGTTTCCTTCATCCCCGTCGTGGTGTTGTCGCGAAGTTGCCCTTGGGGCTTGTTTTCAATTTTTGCTTTCCTTTTCTCAGAATTGATAATGAAAACTTTTCGCAATACGCGTGGAGATTTTCGAATGGAGACATAAGGAGCGTTACAACACGACGTATAACCGCCGATGCCGTGAACATACTTCGGTTCGGAAAGTGGTCCTTGCGGGCACACAAACCTAGGCACTAACCACAGTATTTGGAAACAAGTCCGCTTTGCCCACCTCAGGCGTGGGCACTGCGCGTGCGCACAAACCAAATTTGGGAGGAGGGAAGCTTCTGCGCGTGCGCTGTACCGACACCAGCGCCACTGCAATGGTGAGACGTCAGTGAGTTGCAGCGTATACAGCAGAACAGCTCGTCGGTGTAAAAAAACAACAAAAATCAGTAAGTTTTCCCTCTTGATAAACACGAATGGAAAAATAACATGACACCATCTCATCTTCGAGGAGAATCGCCCAATGTTTTTGTAGGAATTGGGATTTATTTTTCTCTCCTTCACCTTTTTCACGTCACTGGGAGTCATGATGTTTCGTTCTTTGATGCCGTACAACCATTTTTTTCTTTTGCAATAGGTGAGACTGTTTTCAGAAGAAAAGCCTTCCTGTATCTATGTTGGCTCGGAATACGCTCTGGCGCCAAGGATTAATTTTACTCCAACGACACCCTGCAGTCCTATCCTGGATCCGAGACGGGTGAGATGAACGAGGCCGGTCCGCAGTCTCGTGCCTAACAGTGATGATGGTTTGGCCCTCGTACATTTCTCGCTTTTGATACAAACTGTTTTCTGGAGCGTCGTCAGCCGCTGCACGAGGTTCCTAGATTGCAGTTCTTCTTTAAGAAAATAGGTTTTCTTTTTTTTCCCTACATCTTGGCACTGTCCGTGTGGCACTTCCCCATCCTTGTCCGTCGACCTGGACTAGCATCGCACCGGCGCGCCGTTGCGCATCACCACAACCTGAGTCTAAGAACGCCAGCTTAACGCTCATGTACGCACAAAAAAATCAAGTGACTTTGCGTTAGGAAGAGGACAAAAATTACAATGTGATTTTTAAAGTCTTTGCAAGAAAATTACACGAGTAACGTAACTTCATTACCCGTTACATGAAATAAGTAACGTACGTACGTTACCCGTTACTGTTTTGAGAAAGTAACCAGTACGCTACTAGGTTACCGAAAGAAGTTACGCGTTACCGGTAACGGCATTTCTTGCAAAGCGTTACCGTCAACATTGCTTCAGCTGCATGAGTCCAAAAGGTTTGTCGATATTCTCCGGCGAGAAGCCCCTTTGATTGTTTCACAAGAGTCACTGGGTCACTAAAACGGACGCTCGCATACGGCGTTGAACAGGCCGTGACACGAGGAACGTCTTGTACTTGTCTGGAGTCTCGGCCCTTACAGTTGACTTTAGGTGAACATTTCACTTAAAGCGGGCTCTTTATGCAGATGTACTCCTCCACGTGTGCGTGGTAAAGTGGTTAGTTTTCGTTTGCTTCTGGTTCGTCAAAATATTACCGAATAACAGGAAAAAAATTAATCGCAGTCAAAGCATTAATCGATTAATCGGTAGGTTAATCGATCAATTACCCCGTCCTAGCTTATCAAACTTCGCGGAACAGGAGGAAACGAAGAACTGACATGGAGACGTCTGGCAAAGGACTAAAGGGGACATTTTAAACCCCTCTGTGTCTGTCTGGTAAAGAAAAAAATAAATAAACTCACGGAGTCTTTTAGGTTGGAATTCTCCAGCTCGCGGTATCCCTGACACCCGAGGAGGCTCTCCTGACCTCGACACTTCGTCATGCTCGACCCGTCTCGCACACCGAATGCAGTCAGGCAAGCCAGCCCCAAACACACACACACACGCACTCGCGTCAACGGTGCCACCGATCGACGCGTTTCCAAGATGGTCGACCACCGTGTGCCGCGGATGAGACGGGAAAAAAGTGTTTCGCCCGGCTTCCTTGTGGGCGAGCCCTTCTTGGGTTCCATGACAGTCGCTCACGTCACTCTGGCACGCCGAAATGACGTCAGATCGCGGTGCGCCGCGGCTGCTCATGACGCCGCGGCGACTACACACCGACGAACCCTCACAAAAATAGGTGTGGACGTCCTATGTCCATACTAGTGTAATTATATTACCCCTATGTCCATCCTTCCTATAGACAGTTTATGGACCATTTATGGGCCGCTGGTTTGCCATAAAACGCCCCCCCCCCCAGCCCCCCCCCCCCCTTCCCCCCCAAAAAAAAGAACAAAGACCTTGCAGATTTTTTGTCCTCTCAAAAATAAACTACACCTCGCGAAACGCTTCTTTTGCACCCAAATGTAGCGCTAGCGGCGCGAAGCAGATTCGAAAGCTTCAGCACTAACCGTTATTTAATTCATAAGTTTTAGGCGAGCTCTGTTGATGGACCTCCGAGGCGCCAGTTACCAAAAACGACGATAAAAAAAAAAAAGAAAAAGAGCCGCATTTTTTATGGAATTTTTTAAAAAATCCCTTATTTAACTTTTGAACAAGATAACGGTTAGTGCTGAAACTTTGGCATGTGGTTCATACCGCTAGCACTAAATTTAAACGGCGAATGAGCGTTAGGCCATGCGTAGTTTATTTGTGGCGGTAAACAAAACACTGCACATTGTTTTGGGGGACACGCTGTATATTACTCCTCGTAACCCGCAGGGGAAGTTGAGGGTGTGGCATTTTTCCAGAGTGAGAACCCAACCAAACACACGACGGGGTCTACCATCATCCATAATTGGTTATTTACGCCGTGAAAAAAAAGAGGAATCGAACTATTTGCGCAATAACATCGCTTAACTTGTTTAAACAAATTTATACTAGTGAAAGCTAGGCAAAAATTGGATGCCGAAGGATACCTCCGTTGATGGAAGCTTTTTTTGTTGTATCAACTAAGTCACGACGACTGCATTGACACTTCTGAACGCCGGTTGTGTATCCTATTCCACAACTAAGACGTGAAACTATATGTCGCAGCTGCGTTCGAGACCTTTGTGAGTATCGTCCCCTTCTTTTCTTCCTCAGACTCGGGTTTCTACGGTGTTTGACAATAAGCAGGACGGGCACCGTTCTATTGTCTCCTCCGCCTAGCTGCTCCAAAAGCAAAGGCACTTTTTTAAACGAGGGTTACCTAGGAAGACACAACAGTAACACGGAGGAAGCACTACTTTTAAAGGGCAACAACGCTCAATTCTAAAGATTACAAGAAGACGAGTGATTTCACATTAAAAAGCACAGAAAACGACACCACGTGTTTTCTTTGGCGATAAATGGGATATATATTGTTAAAAAAGTATTTTAAACACGTGCAGAAATCCAAACCGAAACTTCAGCTCCCTCTGGAAACATTGGCGTCGGGCCGCCAAGAACGTGGCTATTGCATGGTACGAGATGTGACGTACGTGATCTTCTACGCGACGACGGGCGGGATTGGGGCGGGCGTATGTCATAGGCGCGGGTGCCGTCTGCACCGCACTCTTCACGGGCACGTAGCCAGGATCTTGATTCTTATGACAAAATGCCGTATGAGGAGGAGGGGGGAGAGGAGGCCCCACCAAAATGGAAGCTTTCGGAGCGGGGAGGGGGCCGGGCCCTATGGGCGCTGCCTTCCTCCCCCCTTCCTTCGGCTACGTGCCTGAGTCTTCACCACGTTTTGATATCAACAGCATTCGACGACGTCTGCACACCTGCGGTATAAGTCTGCGCACGCAGTGACCGTAGTGTGGACCAACTCCGAGAGACAAAAACCACGAACTGTGAGACGACGACGGCGGTCGGGACGCGAATGACGGCGGTACCGGCGAGACCAGGGCGGCCGGACGGCTCTCAAGAAGCGCGCTGCACCAGGCGCGTTCTGCCAACCACGCGCACACCGCTGAGCGCCGAGCACATACCTCGGCAAACCTCACTCATGAGGGCCCTCGCTGACCCTCACTCACCCTCATCTTCACAGGCGAGGTGAGGGTGAGTGAGTTTCTGAACCAGGAAAATTCATGAGTGTGAGGGTGAGTGAGGGCCGTGAGGGCTGTGAGGGCTGTGAGGACCGTGAGCCCGTGAGGGCGGTGAGCGCCTGAGGGGCGTGAGGGGTGTGAGGGCCATGAGTGCGTGAGAGGCGTGAGGGCCGTGACGGCGGTGAGTGCGTTAGGCCCCCTTCGGAGGGAGCAACTTTCTCAGCAATGTTGGTGTTGCTGGCGGATTGTTCCCTAGCTTTCCCTAGATTGACACGAATTGCTGCGATTGGGTCCGGCTCGAAACAAGCGAGCCACTCGGAGCAATTCGAAGACGTTTGAAGCGGCTGCATCCAATCAGGGACGCTATATGTTCACGTGATATCTCGTGCCGGTGATTATAACAACAAACGACTTGGTTCTGGTTTGAAATTAATCGTTTTTGAAAATCGACGGTTTCAGAAAGATGTATTAGTATTCTCAACGAGATTTAAATACATAAAAACACGTTTATAGCGCGTAATTGTGCATCTAAATAGTGTACGAAAAATAAAATTTCATGATGATGATGGCAACTTGCAGCAATTGTTTGCGTGTGTGAACGCGGGCGGCCCGTGTTGCTGGTGTTGCGACGTCAAGTTTCTGGGCGAAATTGCCCCATCTGAGGCGGGCCTAAGTGGCTTGAGGGCCATGAGTGCGTGAGGGGCGTGAGAGGTATGAGTGCGTGGGGGCCGTGAGGGTGGTGAGTGCGTGAGGGGCGTGAGGGCTATGAGTGCGTGAGGGCGGCAAGGGGCGTGAGGGCCATGAGTGAGTGAGGGGCGTGAGGGCGGTGAGTGGCGTGAGGGCCATGAATGCGTGAGGGGCGTTAGGGGTAGGAGTGCGTGAGGGCCGTGAGGGCGGTGAGGGGCGTGTGGGCCATCAGTGAGGGCAGTGAGTGGCGTGAGGGCCATGAGTGCGTGAGGGGCGTGAGGGGTATGAGTGCGGCGAGGGCCGTGAGGGCGGTGAGGGGCGTGTGGGCCATCAGTGAGTGAGGGCGGTGAGTGGCGTGAGGGTAATGAGTGCGCGAGGGGCGTGAGGGGTATGAGTGCGTGAGGGCCGTGAGGGCGGTGAGTGCGTGAGGGCCGTGAGGTTCGTGAGGGTAAGTGAATGGCTGAAGGTGAGTGTGAATGTGAGGATGAGGATGAGTGAGGGGCTGAGGGTGAGTGTAGCTGTGATGGTGAGGGTGAGTGAGGGGCTTAGGTGAGTGTGGCTGTGAGGGTGAGTAAGGGCGACCTAAAATGCCGACTTCTGGCGCCGAGAGGAAACGTTGCTGACGTCACCCGTTACGCTCACCCGGAGAAGTAAAAACAAGCAAAAGGGGCAGTGGTGATGACATTTAGCTCAATGTTGGCTACGCCCAAGCCGTAGCTTTGACTGCGCCGTTGGTTGTGCCTCAATTCGCCCGCTCGAGTCAGCCGAGTTCGGCAACTTAGCGGGTTGCATAGTTTGCCGGACTGTTTAAGAAACATTTAGGCAGAACTAGGTCGTAATATCTGACATGTGGTCTTCCTAGGTGATACTAAAGCAAAACTTGGTTGTTTCATTCAAGAGCAAAAATGAACCGGAGTTGCCCTTTAAGCGACTTGGCATAATATCGTTTTCAACAGTGTCTACGACTCCATAGCCAGAAAAAAAGGGTCACATCTAACACGCGTTAAAAGTGGAGGCTTCAATACACATCCTGCTCCTTAAACTCAGCAAAAAACCAAACCATGATTCGAATGTAGTAACCTGGATTAAAATTTCTAACAAACTATACTCTCCTTTGTAATTCTAGATCTTGCTAACCCCCGTCGAGTCTTTGATGTGTCGGGTGTTCCTCCGAAAGCGTTTCGAGAGGGCACGACGACAAGGAGAACACCGACGAGGGAGAGCGCGTCACGACAGCGCGCTACACACACCAAATACTTGTAGCATCGCGAAAAAAAATTTTTTTTGTATTCGCCACAGCAGTCAAATGCACGACGAAATCGTATGACGAGTTGGAAAGACGGCCGAATTTGACCATAAAGGTTCATCTCCGTGCGCAATTCTCTCCGGGCCCATTTTGTATGGGAACATTTTACAGGTATCTTTCTTGCCTCCCCTTGCCCGTGACGTGACAAGGTTAGTGAAGTGGGTTTGTGTGTAATTATGGGTTTGTGTGCAATCAAATTGTCTTGCAGCTTTCTTTCCCGGCTTACCCATTGACCAATGGATGATAAAATATAGTTATTGCGTCGTGTTCTATTGTATTGACAATTAATAGCGAAATGGATGCTATTTGTTTGTACAATTAGCGTCAACATCTGGTCACTTTTGGACCATTTTTAATTAGTGCTTGCAATTGGCCGCTAAACCAGTGTTGAATGGTAACAATATGAAGCAAGGCTTTCTTTGTACACAAGATATCATAGTTCGCCAAACTTTCTAAATGCTCGAATTAAAAGGAAAGGTACACGCGCATAAGTGCATAAGTGTTTCAACATGTCCATTGAGCCGGCAGAACCCGACGTTCTGAATACTGACTTCTTTATCGTAGAGTATAGGACATCGCTTAGGCGTAATTTTCATCGCGAATACCATCCCTTGCCCAGAGCGCGCACACCCGCTCTTGTGAGGCGTATTTTTCGCGCGCTCTCTGCGTGCACAAAAGCGTTGTGTTATCGCCACGCTGCTCGCATCAGCCAGTGAAAACCTTGATAATGTTTTTCACTCGTCCAACCTGCGTTAGGTATGATCATGCGAAAAAGCCATATCGCCCGTGTTTTTAACTCTGATATTGGTGGGCAAATATGAATGGTTGGATCGACGACTGCCGACGATAAAATCACGTGACTCTATGTACTAGGACTCAAAGGCCGCACCTAACAATCTTGAAGCGATACTTCAGCCAAGACCTCTCATGCGTACCCGAAGAACAGAGGAGACACCAACTCAATGCGTCACTGCTCATGGGCAGAAGCTTCACCTGGCGTGGTTTCCGCGCACGCGCAATGCCCACACCGGGCGTGGGCAAACGCGGGCTCGTCTCTAAGCACTGTGTTGGGGTTAAAAGCCTCTTCCCAATAGATCAATCGCCACCTTGGCTGGTGGGTCGCCGAATCCTGCCATATACAAGCCTACCTATACGAAGGGAGGATGTGCGACGCAAGGCACCGATTCGGGGGAAGAAGACCAGTTCATAATAGCAGCATTTTCCTACGACCCTTTACCAAAACTGCAAATGACATCCTCCAAAACACGGGCCTGCAAGTCCACCATTCTACTGCTGGTTTGAAAGGACACACGGCCCGCACAGAAGCCTTTGCTAAACACGACCGAAAAAGCTACGAGACTTTGATTCGCTCAGGCACGCGAGATCGTGGGCGTCGGAGGGCTGGGCGGAACAGCGATCTCTTCAGACGAGTCCACTATCTCCGCAAAAGAAATGCAAACGAAAAAAAGAAAAAAATGTTATATATGACTTTCCATTTACTCGCTTCCTAGGCGGTATAACTCAAACAGCGGGCTTTCTAAAGCGAATATTTGTGCACTAAACACTAAGAAACTAAGCTACGTTTCGGCATAACTGGGCAAAGAGAGAAATTACGCTCTGATTAGCTACCGCGAGCCAATCCAAGCGATGGTGCGAAACGCGCGGCACCTCGATCCCCACGACTCAAGTGCACTTCCACTGTTCTTCGTCACGTATTTTTCCTCTAACATCCCTGATTGGCTCGCTGCGGTCGTACCTTTCGCAGTTTGTCAAGTTATGCTAAAACAGAATATTAAAAGAAATACTTTACTTTTTCTTTTACTGCGATCCTTGGAGTGTTCTTTGTACTTTCGCGGTTTTATTTCAACATTGCGCTCTTATAGCAATTCAAAACGAACAAGAAAAAAAACCTCCCTACACTTTGTCTTTATAGGCACCACCCACACAACACCCAAAGTGTCGCCACAAACACCAGCACGAACAGTCAATTACAGGGGGCGCTTTCCCTCGAAGGATAGGACGACTGACGGAAGTGCGGTAAACTCTTAGTAAAAACGGTTTCGATAGTCTGACAAAGCACTTATTACGCCATTTGATTGGCTCACTCATATCGTGCACTTTTAGAAAAAAGGTTATGGATAGTCCTCCCTTAGGGGAGGAACGGTCTTGTAACCTATGTTCCTCTAGAAAGGGAAAAACTTTCGGCCCTGAAGCAGGGGAGCAAAGTTCTTCCGTCGCTTGCATCTCATTATGGCGGCCCCGAATCGAGCAAACCGAGCACAATAAGGCTTCACGAGGACGCTACGTCTGTTGTACGGGACGAGAGGAGCACCAAATAAACACGTAACACGAGCTTTCCGCGAACCGTGTTTATTTCCGAAGCCAGCTTCAAGTAAAAAAAAAAAAAAACTAGCGTTTCAAAAGCAGTTATTTAGTCTTCTCGTCGTCAGCACTGCGATATTAAAGAGACATAAGAGATACCCAGTTACTTCGCGCACTTTACGTCTTACCTTTGCTATTCCTCAAGTCACAATTCCTTCGTCAACCGCAGATCACGGAGGAATGGTAAACCAATCCGCGAAACCAAAAGCCTCTCTCAAAAGAAGAAAACTCGAAGCCCCTGTTGCACGGTAACCAGAACTATCGCGTAGCGTAAAAAAAAGGTTAAACCGCTTGCCACCAGATGGCAGGGTCAAGCAGAGTAATTGCAAGTAGCTAGGCTAGGTTCGCTAGTACCCGTATTCATGTTCTATAGAAAATATGTTCATTTGCTCACGCCACCAATGGCGCTTCCGGATCTTCAGGAACCTTTGTTATACACACACGTAGACACATTACGCATACTACAAGCATCGGCTGAATATTGAGCGCATACAAACAACCCTGCAACAGCTCACTAACCCGATACCTACTTCCAAGCTCTGCGTTGCCGTCTTTCATACTGGTCGTTTTGAACGTATGGAATTTCTCGGTGACCGCCTAAGCAATAAAAAAATATTCCCAGCATGTTTATTTTTTTTTTCCAGCAATGTCATACCCCTGAGAGTATTTTGAACGGCTCAGGGGATGAATCTCTTAGTAAAAAGTAACCGCTCGATCAAGCCGTAATTATTTCAAAGCCAATAAATTAAGCCGCTCTAATGCGGTACCAAGCTATGCGTTTGCTTCTCCGCAAGGCACGTCATAGCCAGTATTTCTATTTCACTGTACGTTTTTCTATTTGTGCTGTTCACGCAGGGCTGCAATTGGCGTTTTGAATTCATCTCTGTACAGCGGATATTCACTCAACTGGAAGTGATGCTTCCCGGGCAGAGAAGTCGCTTTTCGATCAACTTGAATGCAGTGAAAGCCGCGACTTGAGGCATGTGTTAACTGTACGGAGCTACAGCAGGGTTTAAAAGCATACAACAACAAAATTTCGGCGCTTATTTGATGGTCTGCATGTGTTCAGAGTATCAGTATCACATCGGACACACCAATATATTGTTAAAAAAGTCTCGAAAAGGAATTTTAAAACGAATTAAACGATTTCCAAAGAGCACCTGGTGGATGTTGCTAACGCCTCGTTTGTAATGCCTGTCTAGGAACCTTAACAGGTAGTGACGATAACTGTCTCGCCGCCGGCCGCCACGAGAGAAAAGCTGAAGGAAGAACTCTCCTCTCCCCGGTACTCTCTTTTGTGTGCCCCAGAAGTCGCTATTGTCCCTCTACAAGAATATAGAAGATTAACCCGTCACTCAAAATTCCTACAAAAGCAGCCGCTTCGGTGGCTGGAACGACTATGACATCCTCTCGACGCCAGCCTCGCCGCAGCTTTGCTCGCCCGAGACGAACTACGTCACGATTGCGGGGGATGTCACCTGCTCTCAGCTGGCTGCTCTCCTAGCGCTTGCCAGAGTGGGTCGTTTATAACGAAAAAATACAGGCACCAGGCTCAAAATACAAATGTGCGATTATCATTTACGGATATTATGGATCATATTCAACCTATTTCAGAACACAACGGGTATATTTCAAATTTCGTTAAAGTATCAGTTTAAAGTTGGGCTAGTTGGTAGCAGTTCAGGATAAAATAAAAAGCGCGCAAGTATTTTTGTTTTTGCGCGCTTCATATTTTATCATGTACGGAGCTACGCCGTGGCGAGCTCGAAAACTTCTAGCGCTCATCCCAGCGCGCTACTGGGAAGGCAGTTTGTTCAGGAACCGTAGCATATTTAAACAACAAAATAAAGGATAGCTTTTTCTTTTTTTTCGATTTCACCTACAACCCTCTCTTAATGCTAAAATTCCAAACTCTAGATATGCGCACCTTCTGTCAAATTTTCACACTGTTCAGTCCTTTCCCCAGAGCGCAATCGCTCTCGGGGAGGAGAAAACCGACAGTCCCATTGGCCTCTGTACGTAAGGAGCTACAGTTGAGACCAGCGTTCCAACATGACTATCCGCACGTCGATCAAATGCACGTGATCCCTCAAGTTCTCCTAAACTCTTTAATGGAAAGCAGAATGTTAACCTGCGACACCCCGCCCCCTCCGATCACGGCAATGCCCGACAACTCATCTTGTTACACCACTGATAAGCGAACACACGGTCACATCGGCGATAATTCCAGTCTTCTGTTCACTACGCACAACGCTGCCATCGCGATGTTGCTACTATGTATTTTGACTTTTGAAGGCCATATGGTAGATCCACATACGTCACTGAACACGCAAAATGCACGGAACAGAAGCAGAACAACACCCCACACAACATCAAGAACGCAGCCCCCGACACCGGACCCCCATCCCTCTCTACATACGCTAAGTTCGCACTACTTCTATATATGGCAGTCTTGTGGCGGATTCCATTGTTCGTTTCGGAGCGCGCCGGGATCGACTTTTCTAGAGCGAGCCTATTTCACTGGACGATCGGGATCGAGACGGACGTGTTCGACTAGTCGTTTTGGAGTAGCTCCCGCTCCAGATCTCGATCTGGATCCGAGAAAAGTCGCTCCGACGATTTCGGCGGATTCAACCGGAAGCCAGCCGGACCAGCCCTCGGCGCGCACACCTGACTTCCTTTCTCGCGGGGCATCTCGCCCATCTCGCCTACGAAGAATTGGTAATGGCCGCTTGCTTACCCCTTGGCTCGACAGCCGGTTTCCAGGAAGGGGAGCTTTTGCCGCGCTACGGGCACTAATCTTAGCTAAAAGCTCCTGAGCCATTCCTGCCGCTCGTGCGTCGGACAAGTGTTAGCGCCGCGATTGCGGAAACGTCTTCGAAACGACCGCGGCGGCCGCGGAAAGGGGATTCCCGGGCAGTTGAATGACGGGAAGGCCTCCGCCGATTTCGGGGCAATGGTCATGTTCCATGGGGATCCGTAGGCGGCGCGAGCCTGTTCGGATCGTGTGCTCCATTTCGGATCTGGCCAACTGATCTTGGCGCGCTCCAAAACGCCCAGGGAATTCGCCATTATTTTTTAATCTGACTTGGCCGGTGACTGCCATTTGGGGCAAAAACACGGAGAGGTGGAGCAAATATTACTGGTACTTAATATATTATTCGAATTGTCTCTTGGAATAGCCCCCATCTCTTACTTCAACACCCTGAAAAAAGCAAATGTAGATCATTAGGCTAATTAACTAAAATGTAATAACTATATATTTTTAATAAGTATGATGAATTATGTTGACAATGCAGTGATTAAATGCGGTACACTGGTGTTGATGATTGCAATCAAGAAATTGCTTGATTACAGTGTTCGGTGCCAGCGTAATCTATTTTCACTTTTGGGGGTAATAATTCATTTTAATTGCACAAGTGTTTCAATGGATTTTTTAAACAAACAATATTACTGGTTTTCACGACTCGTTTGCAACAGCAGAGAACATATCTTGGGTCATGCTTAGTCATCGGTATTACAGAAATTTTGTATTGCTTTAATTTTCTAACCTCGGAGCGTTTTTCCTATAAAAACTAAGTGCCGGTAGTGATTTTCTTTACGCGTGTAAAGAAAGTTTATTGGTTCCTAATCTTTAAACTCGGGGCCATAAATTTTTCTATAGACGGGTAAAGGCAATTTATTGGTTCCGAGTCTTTAGACACGGTGCCATATTCTTTTCTATAGGCGGGTAAAAACGTTTATTGGTTCCCAGTCTTTAGACTCAGGGCCATAGATTTTTCTATGACTGGCTGTAGCCGTGTTTATGGATTTCTATGGCCGACCATAGTGGGCCATAGGGGCCCTATGGTCGGACATAGAAATCCATATAATTTTCCATAGACGACCATAGACCATTTTTGAATGGGTATACTGGTGTGGACGCCGCCATCTTGGTGCTTGTGCAGAGCAGACGCAACTGCCTAACGTTCATGATTCAAAAGTGCGTCTTCCTCAGCCTTACAGATTGGGTGTTAGGACGCTCGTGTAATATTGCTTTGCTCTATCACGCAACTGTTCAAACATTTGCGGAGGACGGAAAAGCGATTCTTGTGATTTGAGTCAGAGCTTCAGATAAGTGGAAAACCATGATTTTAAGCCGCAAGATGGGTAGGTGTCGTTACCCTGTAGCGTAGCTTCTTTAATGGCACTACTCAGTAAACGAAACGTTACCCGGATGGGAGTTTGAAAGGCTAAGTTGCCGATTAAACTCCCAAGCCTGAAGCATTTACTCCAGCGCAAGGGAGTAAATAAGAAAGAAATCAGAATTTGGGGAGAGGCCGTTATAAAGGGTCCAAAGGGTTTTGGGACTGGCTTTTGTCCAAAATCCTGATGCCGGCGAACTCACAATATATAACCCCATTGAAACACCAATAACAAAATACGAAATGTTCGCTCAGTTTGGCGAATTCTTAAAAGTTGAGGGCAGTATGGGGAAGCATACGACAATCCAGCCCTTTTCGGGTCTTTCGGGTTGACGCGAGCGTGGTGCAACCATTGTGTATTGTTTCCAAGGGATACTTCAACGAAATTCGAAATATTCCCGTCGTGTTCAAAAATAGGTTGAATATAATCCACAATATCCATAAATGACAATCGCACGTTTCTATTTTGAGCCTGGTGGCTGTATTTTTCGTTATAAACGGCCCACTCTGGCAAGCGCTCGGAGAAGGCTCAGCGGAGACCACGTGACATCCAACGCAATCGTGACGTAGGTCGTTTCAGGACGAGCAAAGCTACGGCGAGGCTGACGTCGAGAGGATGGCTTATGGCGAATTCGCGTGGTTCTTTCCGCGCGCTCTCGAGCGCTCTTTCCAGAGCGCGCGAGATCGGGTGGTTGAAAGAGAGGGCTGTGGCCTGATCAGGGTGGTTCATTCCGAGGGCGCCTCTCCCTCTCAGAGCGCTCTCTGGCACTCCGTCTGTAGCCGTCGGAGTGCGGAGCGGCGCAGGCGTCACGTGGTAGCTGGACGGGGATCACGTGGTTTTGTTGACGATGGCCGGCAGTGGTTTGGGGTGGTGTGCGGCGTCCGGCATGACGGTGATTGATGTGGGGTTCTACAAAGTGTTGTGCATTCGACGGTGCGAGGATTGCAAAGGACGGGACGACGTTCGTTTGCGACCGTAACAGGAAAAGCCGACGTGTGAAGTGTTCCCAGTGCTTTCACAAGATCGTTCATCTTACGGCGGTGATTCCGCTAAGTTTAACCGACGACGAAACAGCTCGCAGAGCTCGCCGCTGTTTTACCGCATTTTGTAGTCGCTTCGAGAACTTTTTGAGGTTTGTAAAGGTGCGCTCAAAGGTTTGTGTTGTAAAATGAAGGGAGAGCTGAATATACTGCGGTGTGATTTGTGTTACATTGCGATGCTTGCACGATGTTTTGCCGTAAGAAAAATGCGGTTTATTAACCCTTTTATGGTTAATAAACCATAAAATGCCTGCTCAGTCGTACGCATGACCGCTATCGCAGCGCCTTCACTGTTGAAAATGCGATGAGTTGACATCTTTTTCCAAGCGTTGGCTTTCGTTCCGCTCTGCAAAAATCAATTCGCATACTGTTGTTTTCTGTTTTTTTACATGCCGATGTGTAAAACAATTTACGTCAAAACCGTGATTTCATCACGTTGCGAGCGTAAATTTTGCTCAACCGTCCACCCTACGCTGTAGATCGTGTTGATTTTAATGCATTACCAATGTCAGGAAGTTCTACTTCCGTGACTGGTCTGAGAATGTCAGAGGGCTCTGAACCCAGCAGTTGTGATCGGCTGAAAAGGATCCCAAGTAGCTATGGGGGCGAGGAGGGGGCGCTCTGCTGAATCGAGGTCAGAGGAGAGAGGCGACCACGCGAATTCACCATTAGTCGTTCCAGCCACCGAAGCGGCTTCTTTTGTACGAATTGGGAGTGACGGGATAATCTTCTATAATCTTGTAGGGGGACAAGAGCGACTTCTGCGACACACGAAAGGCATCCTCGGGAAGAAGGGGAGTTGCTCCTGCCCCTCTTTTCTCGACGTGGCCCGAGACAACCTCCGTCACTAGCTCTCAAGGTTCCTAGACAGGCATTACAAGCGAGGTGTTAGCGACATCCACCAGGTGCTCTTCCCTAATCGTTAAATTCGTTTTCAAATTCCTTTTCGTGGCTTTTTTTTAACAAGATATTGGTATGTTCGATGTGATGCTGCCCCCTTGAACACTTATAGACCAAAAAATGAGCGCCGAAATTTCGTTGTATTATCCCTTTAAGGCCCGTTCACACGATGCATTTTTCTGGCACATCTTGACTCGCGAAACGAGTTTCGGGAAATGGATTCGCCGTCTGAACAGGACCGAAAAACGCGCGCGTCTGCAACTTTCCAAATCCTGTCAATCTCTCGGAAAAACAAAAACATGAAAGACGTTTACAACATCCTGTAACGCCTAATTAGGGCGCAGCTCTTGACGAGGAGGAGGGGAGGGTATGCCCCTCCTCCTCTCCTTCCCTCGTCTTCTGGTCCTCCTTCCTCTCCTCCTGATCCTCTCTTGAGGTATTGCGATCTTGCAATATACCGTGCTACACAATCTGAGAAAGGTATATACAGGGTGTTTCACCAAAGGTGGAAAAATTCGATATTGCGAAAACTACGCGTCGCAACGAGAAAAGGCTTTCTGTCGCTTCGGTCCTGGGCCAGAGGCCTATTTAGAAAATTATTAAAGTCCGGGACAATTATATTGATAATTATTTTTGCGCAATTAACTTATTTAATACTGTGTTTAAGGGCATGGCTTCAATCAGCATCGGTGAACTAAGTAACCTACTAGAACCCGTTCAGGGGACTCAGGGCTTCTTCCGAGTCCGCGCTGCGTGCAACGTACAAGAAATTCTCCTAATCTGATCTTTCATATTTCCACATGTGAAGCGACTGGATTCTAGTCACCCTCTTGGCGTCCTTCTACTCCAGTTCTTTTCGCTCCCGAAATGTCTCAAGCTCGCCATCCACGTAGAGGAAAAATACGTTTTCCATTTTTATTCCAGTGCCCGTACAAACACACTTGCACCTTGTATGACGTCAGTGGCAGGCGCCAGCAAATTTTGCAGGGTGGCTTGCTGTTTTACAAGTCCCCTTTCCGCGTCGCATGTATTCTTGCCTTGTCCTGCTGCCGAAAAGATCCACTTCGGCGTCTGGAGCTCACTGTACTGCAACTCGTGAAATTGGTACCGGCTCTTAAATTGAGCGGCCGCTCCATCGCTAACCTAAGTGAGGCGAGAGTAGATTGATGCGTCGTCCTCGAGGTGTGCCTTAATTTTTGACAAGACTAAGCATGCATGCGTCTTGTCATGAATAAGATTGTCGCAAATAGCTGCATAGCTCCGCGCGTTAAGATGCTGTTTTGGACGATAGGCGGAAAATCCTCAATGTGCTCTGGAGAGGACACAACTACAGACGCATGAAAAAACATGTTTCGTACATTCGTACAGTCTGCTAGCACCGGCAAAACCCTCCAGGAGTTCTTGCCCCCCCCCCCCCCCCCCCCCCCCTCTTTTCCATTCTCTTTGTTTGTTCTTCCGCGGGGAGGGGCTGTTGTGCCACCGGACGACGGTGTTTTTTTGCCGTCGCCACATGACCGGCCGGTTATGTTACACCGCGCAGGGACGCCGCCGGTGTCGCGTATCGCCGCCACGAGTCGGTGAGATGCGATCGCCTTTGCGCGTCGCGTGCGGGTGTAACCTTCGGCCTCCTTTTCTGCCACTGTGGGGGGGGCGGCTATTACTTATTTTTTGCCAAGTCCGCCTCAAGAAACACTTGTTTTCTCCGGCGCCGTCTTTAATTATGCTTCGGCTAGGAGTCCAGTTACGCCATACGTAACAATGCCATAATATACCAACGGCTTAACCTTCCGTTCACGCCACACCCTCCATCCGTCGGGCCAAAAGCTCCTGCAACATAGCTCAGTCCTAACGGGGCCTAGAACGACGAATCAAATTATTTTGTCAGCCAAATACTGATATTAAATGACTAATTTGAAGAATAGCACGATGAGCATCTAACCACCCAAGTAGAACAGACTAACAACCCTACTGAAAAAAACCATTTGGCGCCCATATGAAAATAAACGGGTCCATACCGGTAGCCGTTTAACCATACTGGTCACCAGTTTGTCAAAGGGGTCGCCCGTATGGCTCAAAGGGGTCTCCCGTATGAGCCATAACGGTCACCTATTTGGCAAACGGGTCGCTCGTCTGGGCAAATGGGCGACTCGTTTGGGCAAAGTTGTCGCACGTTTGCTCAAACCGGCGACCATGTTGCAAACTGCACCGGTTTAATCAAACGGCTCTCCGGAGCCCGTTTGATATTGAACGTACAGATCGGCGGCGTGGGCACGCCTAGCGTTTCAGCCGTGGCAGCCAATGTTCTCCGGAAGGTTGGGAGCGCCGGTTCATCTATTTCAGATCGTCCGCGTAATGCAAGTAATTATATTTATATTTCAATTGCGCTGATTTTCAATTATACTGCAACTAAAACTAACACTTTTTTTTTTGTTTTACGTAAACGCGCGACGTTGGTGAGCCGATATTTTTGACAGACCTTTAATACTTTGTCCATCTTTGTTGCCTCAATTTACTTATTCAGCTCGAATCTCTCTCGCAGAAGACGCGACCGCGTGAAAGAATGTACGTCTAGACTCCGTTTCACTTTAATTCAAGACGCAGCGAAGGTAGCACGCGTACACGCGGCTGCAAGAACATCGAGCATTGCGAGAGCAGGCCCGCCGTTGCAGCACTCAAACTACGAGCTTGCGCTGAGTTCTTTCTTCGCTCGGGCGCAAGCCGAGCTTCTGGCAGCCCCGCCGCCATTTCCAAAGTTCGAGCGCGCGCGCGCGCGCGCGTTTGTTCTTCGGGACTACAAAAACGCATCTCCCTGGAATGCCTGGGGAGAGGGAGAGGGGCTGTCCCGGTGGTCCCAGCGCCTTGACCTCGCCCCCTCCCTCCTCTCTTGTCACCCCTGTCACGTGACCCACAGCAGCGCGCGAGCTACACGCTGATAAGCATAGAGATCCGGAAGGGCGCGCCTTGCAGCCGCTTTTTCTTTGTCTGCTTGTTGTCAGTTGCTGCTCGAAGTTCGCTCTTCCTACCTGCCTGTCGCCTAACCCTGCGGTCTTATTGGGATGTCTCTCGACAACGTATTGGATGTGCACCAAAGCTATCAGTGTTCGAAAAGACCCACGTGTATGTCGGCAACGAGCGATTCTTCAAAGAAGTCGCAAATTCTCGCGGTTTGGTTGGGTTCGGCAAATGACAGCTTGTGCGCCGCATCGTGTTGAAACTTCCAAGGAGCCGTTCCCTCTCGTTTGTGTTTGTGTGGTTGTCCTGCTTTGACCGTGTCGCCAAATATCACGGATTACCTCTTTCAAGTCCGCTATTGTTATGGTAAGTGCAGTGCAACCTACGTGTTGGCAACGATTGACCGTTCTTCTACGCGTACTCTTCTAAATTATCTAAAGAATTATGCAGCGCCTATTCGCGCGGCAGCCAGGAGAATAATTTCCCCGAAAGTCTACCTGTATAGTGTTCACAGATCGCTTGCACGTTTGTACTTGTCTACAGAAGAGGTAATAAACTTCGAGGAGAATTGAAAACAATCTTTTGTGTCGGTTTTCCTGTCCACTTACAAGCACCTACGCGAGTGCATTTGTCCTACGTGTTTTCTCCATGTTATAAATATGTTTATGAGTTTCGGGACGTCTTAAATATGTTTAAGATAACCAACCTCCCAGACGATACCCATTTAGGGCTAGCGCATAATTTGCCATTTCGAAGGGCACGTTCAAACGTGTGGTCACGTGCCATGTCGAACGGGTACTCGTACCATACGGCACCCGTATCAAACGGGCACCTGTATCAAACGGGTACCGTTTCGAACGGGTACCGTTTCCAAACGGGTACCCGTATCCCATAATCACGTTTGATCCAAACGGATCGACAGGTTTGATTTCAAACGGGCGACCAGTTTGCCACCCGTTTGAATTTCAAATGGTTTTTTTCAGTAGGGAAGGACCAAATTCGCCGTACCCTACTGAAAAAAACCATTTGGCGCCCATATGAAAATAAACGGGTCCATACCGGTAACCGTTTAACCATACTGGTCACCAGTTTGTCAAAGGGGTCGCCCGTATGGCTCAAAGGGGTCCCCCGTATGAGCCATAACGGTCACCTATCTGGCAAACGGGTCGCTCGTCTGGGCAAATAGGCGACTCGTTTGGGCAAAGTTGTCGCACGTTTGCTCAAACCGGCGACCATGTTGCAAACTGCACCGGTTTAATCAAACGGCTCTCCGGAGCCCGTTTGATATTGAACGTACAGATCGGCGGCGTGGGCACGCCTAGCGTTTTAGCCGTGGCAGCCAATGTTTTCCGGAAGGCTGGGAGCGCCGGTTCATCGATTTCAGATCGTCCGCGTAATGCAAATAATTATATTTATATTTCAATTGCGCTGATTTTCGATTATACTGCAACTAAAACTAACACCTTTTTTTTTGTTTTACGTAAACGCGCGACGTTGGTGAGCCGATATTTTTGACAGACCTTTAATACTTTGTCCATCTTTGTTGCCTCAATTTACTTATTCAGCTCGAATCTCTCTCGCAGAAGACGCGACCGCGTGAAAGAATGTACGTCTAGACTCCGTTTCACTTTAATTCAAGACGCAGCGAAGGTAGCACGTGTACACGCGGCTGCAAGAACATCGAGCATTGCGAGAGCACGCCCGCCGTTGCAGCAGTCAAACTACGAGCTCGCGCTGAGTTCTTTCTTCGCTCGGGCGCAAGCCGAGCTTCTGGCAGCCCCGCCGCCATTTCCAAAGTACGAGCGCGCGCGCGCGCGCGCGTTTGTTTTTCGGGACTACAAAAACGCCTCTCCCTGGAATGCCTGGGGAGAGGGAGAGGGGCTGTATCGGTGGTCCCAGCGCCTTGACCTCGCCCCCTCCCTCCTCTCTTGTCACCCCTGTCACGTGACCCACAGCAGCGCGCGAGCTACACGCTGATAAGCATCGAGATCCGGAAGGGCGCGCCTTGCAGCCGCTTTTTTCTTTGTCTGCTTGTTGTCAGTTGCTGCTCGAAGTTCGCTCGTCCTACCTGCTTCAATCTGTCGCCTAACCCTGCGGTCTTATTAGGATGTCTCTCGACAACGTATTGGATGTGCACCAAAGCTATCAGTGTTCGAAAAGACCCACGTGCATGTCGGCAACGAGCGATTCTTCAAAGAAGTCGCAAATTCTCGCGGTTTGGTTGGGTTCGGCAAATGACAGCTTGTGCGCCGCATCGTGTTGAAACTTCCAAGGAGCCGCTCCCTCTCGTTTGTGTTTGTGTGGTTGTCCTGCTTTGACCGCGTCGACAAATATCACGGATTACCTCTTTCAAGTCCGCTATTGTTATGGTAAGTGCACTGCAACCTACGTGTTGGCAACGATTGACCGTTCTTCTACGCGTACTCTTCTAAATTATCTAAAGAATTATGCAGCGCCTATTCGCGCGGCAGCCAGGAAAGTAATTTCCCCGAAAGTCTACCTGTATAGTGTTCACAGATCGCTTGCACGTTTGTACTTGTCTACAGAAGAGGTAATAAACTTCGAGGAGAATTGAAAACAATCTTTTGTGTCGGTTTTCCTGTCCACTTACAAGCACCTACGCGAGTGCATTTGTTCTACGTGTTTACTCCATGTTATAAATACGTTTATGAGTTTCGGGACGTCTTAAATATGTTTAAGATAACCAACCTCCCAGACGGTACCCATTTAGGGCTAGCGCATAATTTGACATTTCGAAGTGCACGTTCAAAACGTGTGGTCACGTGCCATGTCGAACGGGTACTCGTACCGTACGGCACCCGTATCAAACGGGTACCGTTTCGAACGGGTACCGTTTCCAAACGGGTACCCGTATCCCATAATCACGTTTGATCCAAACGGATCGACAGGTTTGATTCAAATGGGCGACCAGTTTGCCACCCGTTTGAATTTCAAATGGTTTTTTTCAGTAGGGTAAAGCTGATGTGGCTGGCAATACCAGCCACATCAGCGAAGAAAACAAGTTCACGTGTTATTTTTAGAGTGATTCATGGTACCTGGGCATTAATATGACCTAGTACGGATACTGTGGCATGCGTCGCTCCTGTACCAATAGTCGTTAAGACAGAAACGCCCTTGCGGTAATTCAAGCGACCACGACCTGGTCACACATTATTTATTTTTTTTTTTTCAAAACATAATAATGCAACCATATCTTTGCAGATTTCTAATTACCAGTCATCAAGGGCCCATCGGGCAAAATTTGAAAGAAAATCGAGAATAATTTGTTTTTTTTTTAATTGCCGCTCAAAAATCGCAAACTTTTTACTTTTTCGGTTTTGACGAAATTTTTCGGCGCAATGCAGCAAAACTTTCAACAGTATAACGCTAATTAATTTGTTAAAAGTTGACAAAGCATGAAACACTTGACACAAAAAGTTTCAGCTTTAAAACATAAATTTAAAGCGACTAAAAAATTCGCCAAAAAATGCCTCATTATTTAAGATTTGTTCTAAAAGCCAAGTTTGGCATTTTGTTTCGCTCTAAATATATGCTAATATAAGTTAACTTTAACTACTTCTGGCAGAAAAGAATGCCTGAAATAAATGTAAAACATTTGACGGTGTAGAAAGCGGCATTCTTTATTCCTCCGGCCTTCAAAGTTGCGTCATCGCGCAGTTGGAAAAATTGTTTATCAACCTTCTATCGAATGCGATTTTTCTCCCGAATACAAGGAAGTATCTTGCAAAAGTAAGGTCTGTCCCGTTGTGTGGACAGGTTTCGCTACGTCATATCGAAATTTAATTGAAAACAAAAAATAGACATGACACCACCATGATATTTGAACACACACCAGTCATGAACTTGGCGGCAGCTGGTCAAGGGGGGGTGACCAAGATTCAACAGCCGCAGAAGTCACCAGAATGGTTGAACTTCCTTCGGATAAAGCAAGCGTGAGAGGCCTTCTAAGCCACGCCCTCGCCTGGGCTTTTTTCCTATTGTCGGCGACCGTACATTCGGAAGAGATGGAGCTGGTCAAACGAGAGATGAGAAAGCACGGGTGACTCCTCTCTACATGTACGTATGTGCGCCGTTTATTTCCTTCGACGAATCATGCTGTTCATGTGGTTTTGACGGAGCGGCGTCGCCGACGCTGTCGCCCTATCAGTGCTTAAATTCTCCCAATTGTGGCAGGGGTCCGTTTGTGGTCACCTGGGACGGGGGAAACTTAGTTCGACATATTATGACGAGCAGCTTCCCTTTAGACTAATAACATTCATCGAAACGCTGACACATCTGTCTGGCTCACACTGCCGAACGCTGCGTCCCAAGTAGTGCCCAATGTTGTGCGAACATTCCGAAGAATGGATAGTTGGGCGAGTTGGTGGGAATTCATCTTGGGACACAGCGCGTCCCGTGTGTTTCTTATTTTTCACGTCTGTTGTTCGCGCTGTGTCCCAAGATGAACATTCCCTGGATGTTTTGAATGTTGAGGGAACATTAAACCACCATTTGGAACGTTCTAGGAACATTTCCTACAAGGTAAGCTGCTCAATATCCTAGGAACATTCGTTGGCGAGCATTCGTATGCACAATTTCTCCGAGTTCCTTTTCGAACATTCGTATCCGCAACATTCTCGGAACGTTCGCTTGCGAACATTTCTAGAATATTCGCAGTTGAAGACAACTTTACGTATCTCTCACGCAACCTGCGGTTCGAAACACCATCCAATAAAAGCCACTTCGTGCCAAAAATATGCAAATTAAGTGGAGTTTCTCGAAAGTTAGCATAAGGGTCAGTTTTATGTTATATGAGTCTAGCGAGGAATATGATCTAAAATGTAGGTGAAAAGCAATGGTTTTCAAAACTTGATAATGAACTTGGCACTCACTGCGCATGCAGAGGAGCAGATTCGAATGGACCAGATTTTTAGTATCTGGGATTTAAAACATTGAAAAATGTATTTCCGAGTTGAATGTGGGATTCCATGTGTATTTGTTCTTAGGCTCGGAGTGTGTAATCGGTTATGTATACAGCACATTTTGAATGAAAGATGTTGACAAGTGACAGGTACGAGTAAACTTCTATTAGTACGTGCTCAGGCTGGTGCGCTGGGAAAGCGGCTAGCTTGTGCTTGCGCCTTCTAAACATCTCTTTCGATTAAAAAATATCGCCCTGTGAGAAGCTTTATCACATCCATATCTGTAGTGCGGCTCATTAGGGTTGTAGCCTAAGCAAGCCGTAATTGTGGAATCTTTGTAACTAGTCATCAGAGAATGTTCCCTGAATGTAGCGATGTACCCACGCAACATTCCGAGGAGATTGAAAGGATGTTCCTGCATAAATTTGTAACATTTCAAGAAAGTTGCAGAAGTTCTTTGGATGTTTTGAGAACGTTCTTAGAACCTTGTTAGGATATTTGAATGTTGATTGAATGTCCTGGTAATTATTCTACGCCGCTGTCAGAACGTTCTGAGAATGACCCATAGCAAATGTTCCCCAAATATAGCAGTAAGTGCCTGAGCCACGTTCTGACAACGTTCATCAAATCTTACGTAAATTTGCAACATTCCAAGATTGTTGCCGATGTTCTTTTGAACATTCCAGGAATGTTCTCAGAACAATCACGTGCTACATGGGGTCAGAGAAACGCCCAAATAATTCATGTTTAACCCATGGGTTTAATTCTCAGCTTCGCCGCTAGGGGCGCGAGGCTTGGATAACTCCACAAAGGGCCCCGTGGAAATCCGTGGGGGGAAGGGGGGAGGGGGGTCTGAGATCCCCCGAGACCCCCCTGGCTTT